>NW_028300533.1:0-147500 GCF_049724085.1 Artemia sp. Qi Xiang Cuo
TGCAGGGCCAACACAAGGACTTTAATAGCCAAGAAGCGTCGTTAATCCGATTACTTTATTTACTATATACCCCAAAAAGGGTAAACATCCTTCGGAATAACGATTTTTCTTATTGCTAAGACGTTTCCCAAAGTGTATCAAGTGATGATACTGATGACGTGACGAGTCATGATATCTAAGTTTCAAAAATCTATGGGGGGGGGGGGACAGAATCGTTTTTTTAATTTAAAATGCCTAAAAATGCCTGTATTTTTCGGTAACAATTACCCCAAAAGGTAAAGGTTTTTTGAAACAACCATTTCCCTTATTACTTAGACGTTTTTCAAAGTATCTCAACTGATAATACTGGCGACGTGATGAGCCATAATATCCAGATTTTAAAAACATAGGAGAGGGGTGGGATGGGAGGATAATTTTTTCAATGAAAAAACCTAAATAAAGAATTTTTTCGGTGTAGATGCCCACAAAAAGGTGAAGAATTTATGGAATAAATTTTTTACCTATTACTTTCAGACATTTTTCAGAGTACTCTCTATTTATGATACTGTTGAGTGACAACCTGATGAGTCATGATATCTAGATTTTTCTAAGTATAGGGGTGGGGGTGGGTAGACAATTCTTTCAATAAAAACCCCTAAACAAGGAATTTTTCCGTGAAAATACCCCAACAAATTTATTCTTGGTGAAGGAAGGTGTTTTGTATTTATTATTTTTATTGTTTTGTCAATGCTTAGATAAGATCTTTCTACATTCCCTGCTCACTGTTACCTCATAATTGATATTTTTAAGTTGATATTGTCTCAAATGGCCGTGTGTTGGCAGTAGGTCGGGGTGGCATGTCAGTGTTATTTCTTTAATAAAAAAACAACGCAAGAATAGTTTTGTTTGTTACAGAATTAGCTATTTTTACCTTATAAACGAGGCTTGGGTGAGAAGCTTAAACGCACTTAATTGAAATATCGGACAACTTTTTTTTTTAAATCGGCTGGACTTATGGGTATATGCCTATATTCTGGGAGGGATGAAACTTGTGGTGGTTCTAAAGAGTGGAATGTTTAGCGTTCCGTTCTGTTGTGGCAAGTTGTACATTTGCCGAACTCACCAGTAATTAGTGGAACGATGTATTGAGTACCGCAATTCAATAAATAAAGCTCTCAGCTTTGGGAAGCCTCCTGGAACTTTTGTTTCTGCTTTTACGGCGCAGATTTTTGTTCGCCTGAGGAAAACAACAGATTAACTTCAATTAAGGAATTGATTCAATGAAGTTAATTGAAGTCCGATAATTTTAACTTTTTTTTTCCTTTTGTCCCCTGTGGGGTTCTTTACCATGTTGGACCTGTCGTCTGTGCGAAAATGAAAAAAAAGAAAAAGAAAAAAACAAAACAAACAGGAAATCAAAACTACAGAATCTCGGAAAATAGAAAAAAGGGATATCTTTAAGAATTACTATTCTACTTTTTACGTCTTCACTAGATTTTGAAAATTACATTTTGCTTTCATATTTTAATTGAAAAAAACTATAAAATTCCCTCGCCCGCTTTGTTTTGAAAAATAACTTGAAGTTGCATCGCCGTTACAAAGAAATATATCTTTTAAATTAGTTTTAGGGCTACACAATTTTATACATGGGTAGAATTTTTTGTGGGAGGGAGGAGAGGAGGGGGGAAATTTCCACCGATGGAAATTCTCCTGGAGGAATACGCTTAGCGCTGAGGGTAACACGCCCCTTGGCATCGTTATTTGACAAAAATTCAAAAAATTATTACAAAAATCGTTACGCTAAATTCACGTTGCCACAGAGTAGGAATACACCTAGCACCGAGGACAACGTACCCCTTTGCCACCGTTATACTACAGAATTGCAAAAAAATGTTTGAGTAGCATAAGTTTAAATAAAAAAAGAATAACATTTTTTGATCTTCAACGTTGTATTAATTTAAAAATGGTTTACCAGAAAGTCTAAAGAGCACATGCAAATCCTTATGTTACTACAGAGTAGGATGAACTCGAATCATTGATATCCAAACGAGAGTCCTTTCACCACTGTATTGTAGCGATTGTCTAGATCAAATATCCATTCAGTTTGTGATGTCTAAGACGTAATATTAGGTCGCCCTAACGAACTGCGAATAAGGGGAGACTCGGGCCAATAGTAGCCAAAAGTCTAAAAAAAAATTAATTTTCATAACAATTAATATGATGTAATGATAGCAATAAATCAGAGGAATTGTCTTTCTGTTCTAATTTCAGACATTTAAAATCCATTACTAATTTTAATGTTCCACACGAAAAAGCCTCGAGCCTGAGAAAATTTGCCTGACTTCCGAAAAAGGGGAGAAACACTAAAAATTTGAATGATCTTAATGAAAACAAGGAAATTAGTTTTTTTTTAACAGGAGGCAGTGATCAGGGGCGCCCCGAGGGGGGAGGGCCACGCCCCCTCCAAATTTTTCGGCATTCGGTAAAATTTTCGCGGAAGGCGAAAACTTTGGCAAAAATTTCGCAAAATCGGCCAAAATTTAGCAAAATTCTTGATTTCTGAAGGAAATTCGGCGTAAATCAGGTAGCGATTCGGTAAAATTTACGAAGATCGCCCCTCCCCCAATAAAATGAGCCTCAGGACGCCCCTGGCAGTGGTGTCTTTTTTTCATTTTCTCCTCTCTTCTCCTCCTCTTTGTTTTTCTATCGCCATTAATGGAGTACTGAAACATTATAGATAGATATTTAAGGGCTCATTTGAAGGAAATCATTTGACCAGCATTTTGTAGGCAATACAATTTAGGTAATCTAAAACGTTGAACAAGTGCGTACTTTTACCGAAAGTTACCTTCCTCTGATAATTTCACTGAAAAATTGCCCTCCCAGTCCCGTTAGATTTTTTAAATCTAGATACAATGACTCATTGCGTCATCAGCATCATCATTTGAGATTACTTTGAAAAACTAAGTAATCAGAAAAATCTTTTTCCCATAAAATATTCATGTTTTTGGAGTATTTTCACCTGAAAAATACCTCGTTTAGGTATTTAGTTGAACAAATTATCCAAACAGCCACCTGCCCCCCCCCCCTAGATTTTGAAATTATTGATATCATGGCAAATCGTGTTATCGGTGTCGTCACTTGATATTGCTTTGAAAAAAGTTTAAGCAGTAAGAAAAATCTTTATTTCATAAACAAAATTACCATTTTAGGGGTATTCCCACGAAAAATGCCTTGTTAAGGTATTTTCACTAGTTAAATTATCCTCCCCCCCCCCCTACTAGAGCTTTCAAAACTTGATATCGTCACTTATCTTGTCATCAGTATCATCACTTGACATTACTTTGAAAAATGTCTAAGTAATAATAAAATCGTGTTTCCATAAAATATTTACTTTTTTGGGATTATTTTCACCGAAAAACACCCTGAAAAATACATTGAAAGATAACTTGCAGTTGGGTACATTATGAAAACATCGTTCTTTACAGCGCAGGGGAGTCTTGAAATGATAATTTTAATCATGAAGAATTCATGATTAAGGACCTTGCAGTCGTATGGTCTGTCTTTCCGCTCTCTTTTGATCTTGTTTAAAAGCTCGTACGGGAGGTACAGCCTCTCTTTTCGGATTTTTCTTTCTACACAGGCGTGCATGGAACCAAATTTCATCAGTGTGTATCCCATAATCAAATGCTTTTGGATAATAGCAACTTTATATTTGGCAGTAGGCATGGCCAAGGCGCTAGAGAGAGGGCAGCTCTTATCTTGGTAACCACAGCTATTGGACCACAAAATAAGAACCTTCGTTCCAGTCTGAATTTCGTCCTATGAAATCCACAATAATACTCGTAAACTCAGAGCTATTTATTTCACCTTGAGTTTCATCCGAGATGTAACAACAGCCGCTTCGTGAGCCTAGATCATAGAATGTAAAGTTGTGCACGTTGAGTTTACTCTTGTAGTACATCATTCCAGCATTGTTGCTCGGAAGCTGTAGCAAAGTCTGTTGGTCTTGCGTATAGACGCCAATAACATCACTAGCTGAAGGCTTGTTTGCATTTTTTACATCACTTGCTTTGTTTTTCACTGCAACATTTTCCTTCCCTACTTCGTCAGTGACGTTTCCGTTTTCGTGTGCAACACAAGTATAATAGCAATCCTTCTTGGATGAAGAAATCGAGATATTTTTCTGATAAAAGGTGTCATCGAACAGCCTTACACTTAGTGGTTTATGCTTCCCTTTGACGCAACTTTCCCTATAGAATACATGAACTTCCAATTTGGACTTAAAGAAGGGTTCGAGATACAGTCTCGAAGTATTTGCCTGTAGTTATGGCTTGGCAGCTTCGAAAAGCTGTCAAGGAATGTGCCAATGACCTCTTTTTCAGAACTTCTGAGCTTCTCATTTCCACTATTCCATCCCCGAACTGTCGCATAAAGATGCGGGGATCTCTAGGTGCCATGATCTGTCTGTCCCTTTTTCGGCCAGTTGCAGACTTATTTCAGTCTGAGCAAATACGTATTTAGAAAATTTTTCTTACAAACACAGAAAGTTGCATCAGACTAGTCTTCCAAAAAGCGCTCAGAAGTGAGACTTCTTCTTAAACTGTCTTCCTGGCTTCGATCACGTTTTGCGCTAATCACAACGACAAGGCCGGCCGCGTAAATTTTTTCCTGGCCGTCATTCATCACCAAACATCCACTATGCATTTATTGTCTCTCTTCTTCCTTAAATCTGCTACAGTTAAGTTTAGCAGTCTTCAGGCATTTAGTCAAACGACATACCGGCTTCAGTTTAGCTTCTTCACGCTCAGTCAGTTTCCACTTGCCACCTTTCTTCTTGTAAGACGCACAGGGCTTTCTTTTTGTTTAAAGTCGCTTATTCTTGTTTTGAATCCATGTTGAGCGGTCCAGGTGTCCTAGGAGTCACAGGGAAAGTATGATCGGTGGTTGGAGCTCAGAAGTGTTTTTCAGTGAAATTCGAACAAGCTATGGTTGGAGCTTCTATTTTGTCTGCAACAGAATTCGGACAGCCTGCGCTGGCCAAGCAGAGTCTTTTGAACAGGACAGCCTGTGCAGAACTCAAACAGCCTTCGTTGTGCTGTTCGAAAATCCTGTAATACTTCTTAGGAGAGCTAAGCTCGTACAATGTTTGGCTACTAGCGTGAACTTATAAAGGTATAAATAACCTTTAATAGTGTACCTCATCCTTTGAAAAAAATAACTGCACAAATAAACTAGATAAAGTTATATTCATTCAAGATGCCGCTGTAGGTATGGTGAC
Source organism: Artemia sp. Qi Xiang Cuo (assembly GCF_049724085.1). Classification (NCBI taxonomy): domain Eukaryota; kingdom Metazoa; phylum Arthropoda; class Branchiopoda; order Anostraca; family Artemiidae; genus Artemia; species Artemia sp. Qi Xiang Cuo. The sequence goes on from NW_028300533.1 coordinate 5,261, forward strand.
TGCGTGCTTAATTTCGCTCCATATTTTAAGTTTGAAATAGGTAAATACCAACATCTAAGATCGTTAGTGCTGAATACTTTTCCTGTCCAATTTGTCACTTGAACGAAGGAGTACAAAGCTGCTAACAAAATGTGTATAGAACACCAACCTTTAGGGATTAAATCACGAGCTACAGCTAAAAAATAGTCAAAGTGATATCGACTCAAAAAAAGAAATGTTTGAAATGATTTTTACCCTTCAAAAAGACCTATTTCTAGATACAACTTTCTGAATCGTGTCCAAATGATTAACTTAGACACGTCGTCCTGATTTCAGTCACTAGGTGACTCTTCGAGTCAGGCTAGAATTTTCTTATGAAACTGACTTACGCCCTTTTGAACGAAGAAGCTGGTGGGCAGACTAACACGTTTTACCAAAGAATGAAGATGCGACCTTCTGATACCTAACTGACGATTTACAGTAAATTTTTAGGTTAAGCTAAAAAAGTATGGCTAGCTTTAGGAGTGCAAACTGGCATTAACATCAAAGAAAGACCACCAATGCCGTCTAGCGTTTCTTGGATTGTTTTTTCAAAATTTCACAACTGTGTTTTCTCATAAACTGAGACCGGATACTTACTACTTTAATATAGGCAATTTCAAAGGCCACACTGCCATTCCATGACGATAAATAACAGTTCGAATATCTTACCAGTTCAAACTTTGAAGTTCGAAAAAGATGATGTAGGCTCCATATACTGCCTTTCGCCAAAAAAAGAAACAAAACCACTAACTGAATTTAAGGCCTAAAAACTAGAAATTTATCACAGTAGAGCAGTTCCAACCAATCCTTAGGAGGGGGGGGGGCTCTCACCACCTTAGATTTTTAAACAGGAACTAAAAAGATGGAGCAAATTTCCTCATTAAATACCTTTTCAGATTACATTTCCTCTGGCCCAAAATCTGAATGTAAATCCACTAAGCCCATCATGAGCAGACTTTTCCAGTAGCCAGACTTTTCCAATGGTTTCCGCGGCAAGAAGCCTTTATTGGGAAGATCCTTCTTTTGATGATGCTTGAGCAACAATCTTTCTATTATTATTCTAAACATAAGCAATAAAATAACGACTAGACTCTGTCACAAAAATCCTAAAATAAGAATTAAAAATAATACAAATTAAAGAATTCGAAACTAGTGAAATTGAAATTTCGTTTATGAATTAATTTAGCAAGAGTTTAATTAAATCAAATTGAAAACATTTAGTTGTTATCTCGATTAGTCTTCATAGTAAGATATTATTTTGAAAATAAACTTACGGCAATTTCTGAAAATGGCCTTAAACACCTCGTGAATAGCGTTGGATTGAAATAAGAAGTGCACCATTGGAATTGCCATCGCCGAAAACCCTAGAAAGGAAACTTACGGTCCCCTATCTTGAACAACAACAAGGAAAATCACTTTTTTGCATAGGTAGCACTGATGTGTCTTCTATGTTATACTTCTTCACTGTTAGTGGGGCAATAGAACAACAGAGAGAAAGCTGTTTAAGGGTTCATTTACCAGAAAATTCTTATACGCCCTTTTGTAAATGCCAAAACATAATATTAAAGATAAAACTCAATTTTATACAAAAGACTGCATCCTCATGCACAAAATGATGAATGACGTTATAATCCTAGGTTACAACCATAAACGACTTTACAGTAAACTATATGATGACGTCAGTTCCAATGACGTTAGTATAAATATAAAAGGCTGACAGATCAATTAAGTAATCAAAACTACCAAGAATTCCTAAACATTAAAAAAGATATGAAAATTGACCTAAAAATGAAGCTAGCTTATTTCCGTTGGAGCATACATCACTAGTTGCCACAGGCTGCCACATAGAGGACGAACTCGAATCCTTGAGATTCAAAGGAGAGTTGAATACTAAACTGGAGAGTTTAAAATTTGACAAGGTAGCAGATCGATGGAAAAATTTTTAGGAAAATAATTTGTGAAGTTGCTGATGGTGACTTAGGGAAGAAAGCTAAGACGCTGCTAGGCATATTAGTGAAAATGCTTTATGTTTAATGGAAAGGAGAAAAGGCTCATACAAGAATTACCTGAGTGATAGATTATAAAATAAGAGGAATGTAAAGAATGTGGAGCATTAAAATCCAACCTAAAGAAGTGTAAATTAGAGACCCTGAACGTTACCACAAAGTAGGACGAACTCGAATCCTTATGATCCAAAGGAGAGTCATTTCACCACTGTACTGTGACAACTGTTTAGGTAAAAGAACCATTCAATTTGTGATGTATAAGACGTAGTATTTGATCGCGGTATCGAACTGTAATTGTCTTTTTGTACTGATTCTGAATATTTAAAATTCATTATTAAGTTTATTATTACTCATCAAAAAGCCTCGAACCTGAGAAAATTTACATTACTTTAAAAAAAGGGGAGAAACACTCCGAAAATTCGAGTGATCTTACTTTTATAGTAAAATCCTTTTATAAGTAAACATTTAATGCGTAAAAGCACTTCAGGGTCATTTGCTTGTGGCTCATCAATTTCCAAATTCTAAGCCACAGTTTTGCACGTTTTTTCTGTATTTCTTAAACCTGGGTCAGATTTCCACATTGAACTTTTAGTCAAGCTTAAAACAAAAGAATATGGGTAAGCGAGTAGAGAGTGGCACTAGTGTAAACCAAAAAACATAACAACTATCAACATAGTCTAGCGTTCGGCGCACTTGACATTTTATTCAGAATAATAATAAGAATTATCAATTTAATTAGTGTAAAAGGTAAAATTTGGAAAATAATAAGAGTCTGATCTAAGTTCCTAACGGAAAAACGATTACAAAAGCGTCAGATATCGCCAAAAGCTAGATGACGTTGATAGTTTTCTCCAAGGCAGCTTTGTCTGATTTTTGTCATTCTGTCAATAACTTTGGCCATCGGGATTACCTACTTAATGAAAGTACCCGAACTAAGGTTTTGCAGCAAGCAAAAGATGAAGAGAATAACGGTAAACCTTAGAAAATTTTCTGGACGTTGCATGGACACTAGCGAGATAGGATATTGCCTTTAAGAGAACTGAAGAATAAAATGGCAACTTCGTTCAAATTGTTCAACTTCTAAAGAAATATATGGCTGCTCTAGATACCCGATATAGACCATACCAATTTACTTATTTACGCACAATTTTTCAGAACGAGTTAATTTACTTGCTTTCAGCAAAAGTAAAGGAAAAGATCCTTGACAAAGTCTTGGATTCAAAATTTTATTTTGCGATGACGGATACGACACCCGATGCTTCACATTCTTATAAGCTTGCAGTCGCAATCCATACTATAAGCTCGAAAGGGACACCTAAAGAGAGACTATTACATGTTAGCGAGGCCAATGACAAAACTGGGCAGGGTATGTCAGAAAGTATAATAGGAACATTGTCAAGGAGAGGAATTACTCTGGATAAACTAGCTTTCCAGACTTATGACTATGCAAGTGCAATGTCTTATCAATTTAACGGAGCCCAGCAGAAAGTATCTAAACTTATTGACTGCTGTGTGCCTTATATTCGCTACCAGGCCAGAAGACTAAACAGTGTTATAAAGTATAGTGCAATTTATATCTCGGATTCTCGGTGGACTGCAAGGGCTGAAACCATACAAGCAGTAGTTACTTTGTTTGAAGCAATCGTTTTAGCCATTGACAAATTTAAACAGAATAAGAACACCGATGCGAAAACGAAGGCACAAGCAAGCGGCCTTCTGAAAAGGATTCTAACCTTAGACTTTAAACTTAGACATGCACAAGATCAGGATATCAATAGAAAACTTGAAAAAGAGGAGATCAAGATCAAAACCAAGATCTCAATGCATCATTTCTATAAACTGGTTTAATAGAGTTCTTTACTTTTCGTTGAAAAACTTATTTTGTGGAAAAAGTTTTTTTGAACTTGGCGTTGCATATTTTTAGACTAAGTTATGCTTATAAAAGGCTATAGCAATTATAGCAATTCCTAAGTATTAAAATAATAGATATAGCAAATCCCTTCTAAATGAACCCTTGAATATCTCTCTATGATGTTTCAGCGCCCTACTAGCAGCGACGGAAAAAAGAAAGCAAGAATTAAAAAAAGACACATCACTGCTTCCAATGTGAAAAAGTGATTTCCCTTCTTTGACAAGATGGGGCACATACTTATCTTTAGAAATGATAGTATAACGCAAATTTATTTTAATTATGTCCCTTAAGAAATTTTATAATAAAGAACAAACTCTTGCCTATACTAACATGAATAGACAACTTAACCATAGTTGTAATAAAGAACTGTTGGCCTTGGCATACTAGTTTATGGTAAAGAACCAAACTCTAGCCCATAATAATAAATTTGATATTGAAAAGAAGGAATTACGGCAGAAACCTACATGGTAGTATAAGTAAGCTACACATCACAAAAAGCCCCCACCAAGATTTGAACTGAGATCACAGGATTCAAAGTCCTAACTGCTAACCATAAAACCATGAAATGTTCATATGGCAAGGAATTCTAAGAGTAGGTGATAAACATATTTAATAGGACTTATCCCTGAGGCCCGAGAACTTCATCCGGGTTGCAGCGGTAGCTAGAAACCTAGTAAGAGACGATCACGCCCCATAGTAAAAAAAATGAAATGTCATGGCTCCTAAAACTAGAATGAGATGAAAACAAAAAGTACACTATTAGAACCGCCTTGTCCGAAACCCCTATATAGGAAACTTATAGTCCCTTGGCTTGAACATAATAATCTGAAACTGATTTAGCCGATGGTCCGTTTCTGGCAGAATATATTTTTACACATTGGATAATAATGTTAGGCTGATACAGGATATGTTCTGTTTTTGGCTGAATCTGAATATACCTTCCGTACACCAGGTAATAATTCAAAGCTATTAAAGTTATCCAGTCTGTTTTTGACTGAAGCCAATTGTACTTTAAATACAATGCACAATAATCTGAAGCTGATGGCCTTTTTTTCACTGAAGCTGTATTTATTTTTATCTACTAGGTAATAATGCAAAACTGATTCAGCTGATGGTTCATTTTTAGATAAAGTTGAATATACTTTTAATACACCGGATGATAATCCAGGGAAAATTATCCAAAGCTGATTCAGTTGAACTAGTCTGTTTTGACTGAAGAAGAATGCACTTTCAATAGATTAGATAATAATCTGAAGATGATTCAGCTTATAGTCAGTTTATGGCTGAGGCTGAATATGCTTTCAACGCACCGGATAGTAATCTAAAGCTGATTCAGCCGAACTAGTCTGTTTTTGGCTGAAGCTGAAAACACTTTTCATACGTTGAATAATAATCTAAGAAAAATAACACAAGGCTGAAATAATCTAGGAAATTAACCTCAAGCTGAAATAATCTGTTATAGGATGAAGCTGAACATACTTTTGATACACCAGATAAGATAGAAAAAAAAAGCCGAAGCTGATTAAGCTGAAGTAATCAGCTTTTGCTGAAGCTGAATACCCTTTTGATGCAATGGATAAAACGACTTTGCGAGCTTTTATGTTTGTATCAATGTCTCGATTAATATAAATTTGGAATGTATTTGTTATTCAGATTACAATAAATGTGTCCAGATGATATTCAAGACACATTAAACATAATGACGGATTAAATAAAATACCATTCACCATAATGACCATTAAACAAGCCTACTGGTTTCTTAGTGCAGAAATAGATTATTTTAAATAATGGCAAAAATAATCATTTAATACATAACATATACTGAAACAATCTATGCATAGGAGAAAAAGAAATCAAATTGTACAGTTGTATGGTACGGTACTAGTTTTCCAAAATTACCGTAAAATAATTTTGCAACACATCATGGTATAAAGACCATGAAAACCGGTTATTGTTTCATGTTCGCGATACAAGATCTTGAGTATGGTGGCTATAAGACAGAAGTACCAAATTTTTTAATGATTCTGATTTCATGGGCTTAAAAAAGATAATGCCCCTTCATCAAGAGTTTCATTAATTTAATTAACTGTCTAGTTTATCCCTTTGGTAATCTTGTGGCTAGATATATATAGGTAATCTGATGCATATATATATATATATATATATATATATATATATATATATATATATATATATATATATATATATATATATATACTGGGTAATAATAGCTGAACATTCAGTCGCTTTCACAGTCATTAAGACTGTCTTCAATAGGATTTGCTTGCAAATCTAACTCCTTTCCTTCAGACCTAGATTCTGGTTCAGGTGACCGTAACTTAAACAGGAGAGTAGAATTTTCAATTTCCCTTCTAATGAAAATCTGGAATTATCCAAGGGGAAGATAGGGAGGAATTTTCCGTGGGGGGGGGGGGGGGGAATCCCGCGGGTGTATTTCCGGGGGGAGCGTAAACGCCGGCTCCCAAAGGAAAGACGGCATGAATACAAGATTTCTCTGAGATGGGAAATTTAAAATAAAAATGAGGATATTGATTCTGCTTTGGCCCTCCACATTGTTGAAAATCCAGAACATGCAGTTCTTTTTGATGAAGCAACTTTAATATTTGAAGCAAATGGCTTCCCACATTCTTTTAGGAAGGCAATTGAAATTTAAAATGTCTATACATATAGAGACCTAGCTCTAAATAGAGATACTGGAGATATTCCTATAAACCCAATTTACAATAACTTAAAATTAAATGATTCAAATAACATTTTTCTTCAGTTTAAATTGATATTTTCTGACCACACTTTAAATCAAAATTAGGCCAGTAGATAAGCTAAGTCAATCACTAAGCAGAGAATTCTTGCCCAATCTAATTGGAGAATGGTCTGTCATTTATTTTGGCTTGGTTTTTTTGTTTGTTTAATTCAGTCTTTCTTCTGCTTAGTTAGAGCTAAATCACAAGGTTAGTTTCCTTCTTTTTTTGAGCATTGAAGACGTCTGGGTGTAAGTCCCTGACGAAGTTTCTGCCTCTATAATTTCAGCTTCTTTTTTGTCCGTTGACTGATATTACCCTCGTTTTTCTCGAATGTTTAATTTTTTTTTCTTGTTTGTTATATGTCAATCCTGCATGTAACCCTTTCTGTCTTGAACAGTTGAGTGAACTAACGTGATTTTATTTCAACTAATATTTCACCATTATAAAATTATAATGATAAATAAAAGTTCAAATACGGATAAAATCCTTTTAATAGACAGCGTTTCACAAACAGTGATAGGAATTCACAAAAAAATACCAGATATTTCGGTCACATACGCAGTGACCGTCATCAACAGTTTTACTACTGATGACGGTCACTGCATATGCGACCGAAATATCTGGTATTTTTTGTGAATTTATATCACTGTTTGTGAAACACTGCCTACTAAAAGGATTTTATCCCTATTTGAACTTTTATTTATCTTCATGGAAAGGCTTCTGATAACAGGAAAGAGGTTCTGACAACAGGATACCTAAATCAGACCTTTTAAACCGCGGAACACAGCTATACACGAAACAAAACCATATTCAATCCTTTTTCTCAATGCTTCTTCGCGCTTTTGTACTCTAAAAATTGCAAGGCGACGTAAAATATGTCAGTAAAAGATGTAAAATACCGGTAAAATAAGTAAAATACCCAATTTTACCGTGACCAATTTTATCAGTTACAACACTATACGGTACGTATATCGTATGGTACAAACCCAAAATATGCGGGATAATGAGCATATATTAAGTTTCATTTAATAAAAAACAACAACTAGGAAACAAAAAAGCTTAGCTATCTGAAACCATATCCCATGGTTTTTCATCAGCAGGCTTTCCTCTGTGCTGGGCTGGAGGCATATATCGTTCAGGCTCTTTCAAGGAGATTCCACTTTCTTCTAAAGCCTTCAATACCTTTTTTACCTAAAAAAGAGAGAAAAATTGAAATTAATACTTCTGCTGATGATAAGTATAGATTTTACCGAATAACGATTGACCTTATTAAATAGAAGTTTTCCAAGCAATCTAAGCAATAATACTCATGACGTGATGAGTCATTACATTTCGAATTTAAAAATCTAGGAAAGAAGGTAGGATGTCAGTTTTTTTATTAGAAATATCTAAAAAGGATAGTTTTTTCAATGAAAATACTTAAAAAGGTATTCTTCGGTGAAAATACCCCAAAAAGGTAAACATCTCATGGAACGACGATTTTATCCTATTACTTAGATGTTTTTCAAAGTGTCTCAAGTGATGATACTTACGACATGATGAGTCATGATATCTAGATTTCAAAAATCGATGTGGGGGGGGGGGGGCTGTGAGGAAACATTTTTCAATGAAAATGCCTAAACAAGATATTTTCGGTAAAAATATCACCAAAAAGGTAAAGATTTTATGAAACAAGGATGTTCCTTATTACTTAGACGCTTTACAAAGTATCTCAAGTGATGATACTGATGACATGATGAGTCAGGATATCTAGATTTAAAATACCAAGGGGGGGGGGGGGAGTCTGGGAGGACAATTTTTCACTGAAATGCCCAATTAAGGTATTTTTCAGTGAAAATATGCAATTCTGTGTACAAGAAACCTCATTTAACCAGCTATTTTAAGGTTATTTTAATTAAGTCTACAAGAAGCATAAGCTACTTTGGACAGGAGCGCCTATTCACGATTATGTGGGAGAGGTTGAAGGTTCTTTTTTTAGCATGAGAAAATTTCACTAATTTTCGAAAAAGGGCAAAACATCCCCTAAAATTCAAAGAATCTTAATGAAAATCACACCATCAAATTCAGCGTATCAGAGAATTTTACATTATGCTTTTAAACCTGCATTCTTATTCGTTCCACTTTTTTTTGGCTGAGATGGACTATTAGCAATATAGGTAATATCTAGTTTGTCTTACCAGTCAAAGTTGCAAAGAAATTTTATTTCTACGGAAATTACTTCGAGTTTTTATAGATTCAAAAATTCCCTATTTTTTAAATTCCTTCGTCTGCTATTATTAATGGGCCATACAGTTTTATCATTGTCTCAGCAAAACAAAAGGTCATTTTAGCCTTTTTTTCTGTTATTTTTTCCAGCCTTTTCCCCTTATTTTACTACCAGCGTTTTTTTTTTTTTTTTTGACGTAATACCTTAAATTAGGTATCCCAAGACCACACTGCCTTTCCATGACGAACAAGTAAACATTGAATTGGAGATAAGTCCATTTATTGGACAGTGAAAACAGATACAAAAGTCTGGATATTTCGACCACATTTACAGCGATCGTCATCAGCAGATATACTAAAGCATTAAAATTATAACTAACGTATCTATAAAGAATTCAGAAAGGATTTCTATATAAAAAAAAGATACCTAGAGTAAGATATCCAGTAGTTGGACAGCCAATCTCCACCTCAAAAGTTAAATCACCATATAAAATGTATTATATAACACAGAAATTTAACTATTTCAACATTGGATATATTAGCCATATACAGAACAAAATAATGACTTTCGGTTCATTCATTAGATTTGTCTGAGAGAGTTCAATGAGAGAGATGAACCCAGTTAATCAACTCTCTCAGACAAATCTAGTGAATGAACCGTTTTCAAATTTTGACAAATACTTAATTATAATCGGCTACTGAAAAATCATTATCAAGAAATGATAAATTCCCTTCCTACCAGTAACATGATCCTTCATTTGTATATGCACATACAGGAAGCCAAAAAAGGACAAAGTTATTTTATGTGAAACTCTATGAATGGGTATGCATCCTTGAAGTTATAAAACAATATTTCTCAACTGAAAGTAAGGAGCAACAATAAAACTTAAAACGAACAAAAATTATTCGGTGTATGAAAGGGTTCTCCCCCTCCTCAATACCCCGCTCTTCATGTCAGGGGCAGATGTAGAGCAAAATCTTGGGGGAGCCCCAATGTGACAAGAGTGCCAATGAGCAAACTCTTGGGGGAGGGGGGGCAATGAGACAAAGGTGCCAATAATTGACCAAACTGTTAAATTTATACTTAAAGAAACTAAAAAAAAAACAGGATAAGAGGGCATCAGACAAAATCTTGGGGGACAAAGACTACTGCTAACAAAACGTGTATAGAACACCAGCCTTTAGGGATCGAATCACGAGCTCCAGCTAGAAAAAAAAGTCAAAGTAATATCGGCTCAAAAAGCCATAATGTATGGAATGATTTTAACCGTTCAAAAAGACCTCCAGATACAACTTTTTGAATCGTATTCAAATGACAGACTTAGATACGTCGTTCTGATTTCGATCACTAGGTGACTCTTCGAGTCAATATAGAATTTTCCTTATGAGACTGACTCACACCTTTTTGAACGGAGAATCTGGTGGGCAGACTTGCTCGTTTTACCAAAAAATGGAGATAAGACCTTTTGATACCCAACTGACGATGTACTGCAAATTTTTAGGTGAAGCTAAAAAAGTATGGGTAGCTTTAAGAGAGGAAACTGACGTTAATATCGAAGAAAGATCACAAATGCCATATAGTGTTTCTCGGAGTTTTTTTCGAAGCTTCACAGCTGTGTTTTCTTAGAAACTGAGACCGAATACTAACTAATTCAATAGTTAATTTTGAAGACCACACTGCCTTTCCATGACAGTAAATAACAGTTTGATTATCTTAACAGTTCAAGTTTCGAAGTTCGACAGAGATATTAGAGCTTCCTCAGACAGATATATTACGGCTCTATATACTGCCTTTCGTAAAAAAAAAAACCGCTAACTGAATTTAAGTCATAAAAACTAGAAATTTATCATAGTAGAGCAGTTCCGACCAATTCTTAGGGGGGTTTACCCTCTCACCACCTTAGATTTTTAAGCGTGAACTAAAAACTTGGAGCAAATTTCCTCACTAAATACCTTTTCAGATTGCATTTCATCTGGCCCAAAATCTGAATGTACCTCCGCCAAGCCCATCATGAGGAGCCTCTGAGCCAGTACTTTTCCAACGGTTTCCGCGGCAATAGAATCTTTCAAGGAGAGAAGCCTTTTTTGGAAGGATCCTTCTTTTGATGATGCTTGGGCAACAATCCTTCCATTATTGTGCTCAACATAAGCAGTAAAATAACGACTAGACTCTGTCACAAAAATCCTAAAATGAGAATTAAAAATAATACAAATTAGAAAATTCAAAATTAATTAAATTAAAGTTTTGTTTATGAATTAATTTAACAAGAATTAAATTAAATCAAATTGAAAATATTTAACTATTATCTCGATTAGTCTTAATAGTAAAATATTGTTTTGAAAACAAATTAATGGGAATGTCTGAAAATACCCTTAAATACCTCATGAACAGCGTTGGATTGAAACAAAAAGTTCATCATTGGAATCGCCATGGCCGAAAACCTTAGAAAGGATACTTACAGTCCCCTGTCTTGAACAGCAACAAGGAAAATCACTTTTTTTGCAAGGATAGCACTTGGTCAGATTTCCAGATTGAACTCTTAGTCTTAAGCTTAAAACCAAAGAGTATGGGTAAATAAGAGTGAAGACTGGCGCTAGTATTGACAAAAAACCAACAACTATTAACACCATCTAGCATTTGGCAACACTTGAAATTTTATTCAAAGTAATAATGAGAATAATTAATTTCATTTTTGTAAATGGTAAAATTAGGCAAATAATACGAGTCTAATCTTAGTTTCTAACAAAAAAACATAAATGTCAGGGGTTGCCAAAAGCTAGATGGCATTGATATTTTTTTTTTTTTTTTTTGTCGATAGTAGCCCAAGTTCCAAATCTTATAAGTTACCCATTCTCTTTAACCCATACGTCGAAGATCTAAAAAAGTTATTCAGGCAGGAAGGATGGGGTGCATAGACAGGGAGTAGGGCTCATGATGAATAAAAAGCTGTTAAGTCTTGTTTAGGCCTAGAAGGTATTAATCATAGAATACTAATCGCTTATTTTATGACTAACAAGTGCGGGGTATCAGCCATATTAGAACATGCCCCTGTAAAACCGACTGACAGAAGTAGTAGTGACTCAGATGAATTTCAATTATAGTTACAGGAACAAATAGACAGGGTTCCAGGTAGAAATTTAGTTTTTATTAGGAGATTTTAACGCCCAGATCGGCAGAAATAGGGATAGATGGCATCGTAGCCTAGATAAATTTGGTGTAGGAAAAGAAAATAGTAATGGCTACAGACTTCTGCAATTTTGTAGGTATAACAACTTAGTTATATTCAATACAGTATTTAGACATGAAATGGCCCATAAGTTAACATGGTATCCACATGATGGTAAGACAGCTAACCTAATTGATTATATTATTGTAAACCAAAGACTGGCAAGATCAATCGAAGATACTAGGGTATATAGGAGTACTGCTAGTGATGTTAAAAATTAAAATTCACCATCTAATAGTGACTAAGGAAGCATTGACGTTGGTAGATACCAGGATGAGAATTTGAGGGAAAATTCCCAGGAACAGTTGAATACTAAACTGGAGAGTTTAAATTTTGACAATGTAGATGGATTGAATAGTTTTAGGAAAATAATTTGTGAAGTTGCTGATGGTGCCTTAGGGACGGAAGTTAGGAACAGAGCTAGGAATATTAATGAAAATTCTTTATGTTTGATAAAGAGGAGAAGGGGCTTGTATAAGAATTATCTGAGTGACAGATCATATGAAAATAAGAGTGATGTAAAGAAAGTATTAAAATATGAACTAAAGAGGTGTGAAGTGGATACCATGGACAAAATTACCAAGGATCTGGAAGATGAAGCTAGACGATATATAATTCAAGTATTGTCCTGGCATGTGAATAAATTGAGAGGGAGTAGTCAATCTGGACTTGTCCCAGTTAAAGATAGGACGGGGCCACAATTAGTGATGAGGAAAAAGCTAAAGAGAGATGGACAGAAAATTTTGAGAATGTGCTAAACAGGGATAGAGTTACAGGAAAAGATATAGAGGCAAATAAAAAGTTTGTGACACCCTGGATGTGATGGAAGATTTATTTTGTGAGGAAGAATTAGTGATAGGGATTAGAAAATAACAAGGACCCAGTTGCTGATAACGTAGTAAATGAGTTTCTTAAATATGGTGGCTCTGAGGCCAGGGCATATAAGGTTTTTATGGAAGGGGTAGTCGCATTAATTTGGGAGGAGGCTCATTTGATTGCAAATTGAAAGTTCTAGTTCCCTTTTTAGAGTCGAAAGTAATCAGAGGGCAACTAGCCACCACACACCCTCTTTTCCCCAAAAGAATCCGATCGAAATTTTCAGATAGGCGTTTTGTTCAAAATTGACACAGTCCACTGGACCCTGTGGGGCTGTCTCGATTAAAAGGCATGTTGCCTTTTGGTTGGTTGAACACATCAACCACATGCAATTGCAGTTGAAAGTTGAATTTACCCAACTACCCCAGCATGTGCAGGACACAATACTGGCACTGTAATTGTACAGAATTTTGCTTTTATCAACAAGTGTGGTTGTGGTATGATTTAGGCATAATGGAAACAAGAACCCAACTTACTTGTGCCAGTAAGCTCTAGATGGTGTATCTAGAGGCCATCCTTCAGGCTTTCTGTCAATTCGTAATTTTTCAAGATTTCTAGGATTTCGATTGGTAAGCTGGTCAGGGTAGGCATTTACAGTTGATTGTTGCTGGATATGGCATGATTTTCCAAAATGCCTTATCTGATCTGAAAAAAATAATACATAAACATTTGTCAATTGCCAGTAGAATGAGGAGATATCTTTAGTAGAGGAAGGAGGATGTGCCCTCCTTGGTTTTTACCCTCCCCTGGATTTTCGAAAATACCTCTGTTGAAATATTTTCATTGCAAAACGGTTTTTTTTTCTATTTAAAAAATGACAAATTCCCCCCACCCCTAATAACTGACAAAAACATTCCCCCTCCCAAACCCACTAAATTTTAATGAAATGATACAACTAGTCAGTCTATTTGTTTACAATACCTTAAGACAACTAGGATAATAGGAGCACACATTGAAAATGCAACACCGGAAAGGTTCAGAAGATTTATTCAAAGACAAGATATGTTATATGGTCAGAAAACTAAATGCTTTAATGCAAACCGCTGTAGAGATATGCCTATGAATGATATTTTACATATGTATTTTTCAGGTTCTCTTTTGAGTCAACATGAAAGGAAAAACTTCAGTTTCATCTAAGTTCATATGTGTCTTTTTCAAGTTCCCTTTTGAGTCAAAATGAAAGGAAAAACTTCAGTTTCACGTAAGTGAGAATAAATTAATTGAAAGAAAAACGTCTTCAGTTTCAGGTAAGTAAGTTTTAAATTATTTGAAAAAAAATTATGCTTTAGTATATGACTCGTATTCAATGTCTTTTACAGTTTCCCTTTTGAGTCAACATGGAAGAAAAACAACTTAAGTTTCACGTAAGTAAGTTATAAATTAATTTAAAAAAAAATTGCTTTAGCATATAGCTAATATCTAATATTGGTCTTTTTAAGGTCCCCTTTTGGGTCAACATGGAAAGAAAAATTTTAATTTCACATAAAAAAGTTATAGATTATTAACTTTGTTTTAGCATATGACTAAAATTTGGTATTTGTTTTTTTCAGGTTCCCTTTTGAGTCAATATGGAAGGAAAAATTTCAGCTTCAAGTACTTAAGTTACAAATTATTTGGAAAAAAACTTTGCTTTAGCACATAACTAATATTTGATATTTGTCTTTTTCAGGTTCCCTTTTGAGTCAACATGGAAAGAAAAACTTTAGTTTCATGTAAGACAGTTATAAATTATTTGAAAAAAAAACACTGCTTTAGCCTATGACTAATGTTTGATATTTGTATTTTTCAGGTTCCCCTTTGAGTCAATATGAAAACCAAAAACTTCAGCTTCACACAAGTAGGTTACACATTATTTGAAAAAAAAATTGCTTTAGCATAAGACTAAAATTTGATAACTTAATATTAGCTACTTAAATAAAGAATTATAACAAACAAACATTCAGCACATACTAATATAAATGAATAAATCAATCTTAAAACCAGTAAAACATAAATTGAATGTGCAAATCAAACTTAAAACGAACAAAATCACTACAAGAGTTTGTCTACTGCCCCCTTCCCTAACTGTAAAAGTCTAAAGCCTACTGCGTCATTGTCGCTTTACTGAAAACGAATTGTATCACAAACATTTCCTTCTGTACTTGTTACAAATAACAAAATTGAAAATCAAATAAAAATTACAGTGAAATAAGACTTCGAACTGATGAGTTTTCAGCCATTAATGTGATTATATATCAAATATTAAATTTAATTTTATTAGTTTTTTCTAAGACTGTTCAAGACACATGTAGTTTTCACTACAAACAAGAGTTTGGCTACTGCCCCCTTCCCTAATTGTAAAAACCTAAAGCCTACTGCATCATTGGCACTTTACTCAAATTGGATTAGATTCCAAATAATTTCTTTTGTACTTATTACAACATTAAAAATAAAAACAAAAATTACAGTGAAATAAAATCTTGAATTGATGAGCTATCAGCAAACAATATTGTTGCATATCAAATGTTCAGATTAATTTATTTGATTGAATGTTAATATTATTTGATTTATTAAAGTTATAAAAGTAAGAACATTTATATTTTTTGCGTCCTGCTCATAGGTATAATTTACTGAACTTTGAACATTGTGGGACAAATTGGCTGTCTTAAAATTTTTATTGGATGCGTTTGGAGAAATGGTGGGCGTGGAAGGGGTGTTAGCTGCCTTCCAATCACTTTTGACTATTAAAAAGTGCACTAGCCATTTCAATTTCCAATTGAATGAGCCTTATTTGAAGTTTCTACAACAATGCGTTCTATATAAACCTTATATGCCCCCAGGGCATAACTTACAACCCTTGCCCTGAGGGTTGTGGGGGAGTGTCCTCCTCAAAAACATATTTTCCATCTGGCAATCAACTACGCTGAACAAAATGGTTAACTCAAAATTTTGATTGGATGTGTTTGGGGGAATGATGGGCATGGGGGGGGGGGGCTAGTTGCCCTCTGATCAATTTCGACTATTAAAAAGGGCACTAGCACTATGAATTTCCTATCAAATAAGCCTTTTTTGAAGGTTCTACAACAACACCTTCTATAAAAACCTTATCTGCCCCCAGGGCATAACTTACAACCCTTGCCCCGAGGGTTGTGGGGGAGTGTCCTCCTCAAAAACATATTTTCTATCTGGAAATCAACTATGCTGAACAAAATGGCTATCTCAAAATTTTGATTGGATATGTTTGGAGGAATGATGAGCATGGGGGGGGGGCTAGTTGCCCTCCAATCACTTTCAACAATTAAAAAGGGCACTAGCCCTTTCAATTTCCAATTGAATGGGCCATTTTTGAAGTTTCTATGACAACGCCTTTTATAAAAAACCTTATATGCCCCCAGGGCACAACTTACAACCCTTGCCCTGAAGGCTGTGGGGGAGTATCCTCCTCAAAAACATAATTTCTATCTGGAAATCAACTATGCTGAACAAAATGGCTATCTCAAGATTTTGATTGGGTGTGTTTCGGGAAATGGTGGGCGTGGAAGGGGTGCTAGTTGCCTTCCAATCACTTTCGACTATTAAAAAAGGGCACAAGCCACTCCAATTTCCAATTGAATGAGCTCTTTTCAAAGTTTCTATGACATTGCCTTTGATACGAAGTGCCCTGCTCTACAGGAAAAAAATAATCAATGATACATTATGCCAACATTGTTCTTATATGCCCTCAGGGCATAACTTAAAACCCTTGCCCCAAGTGTGGTAAAGCTTTCTAATATTAGTTAATTATTAATTTAGTAAAAATATATATGATGCAAATATGAAGTTTGATATACCACTTTTTTATTAAGATAAGAAACATATCCTGCTAAGCTCTGTTTAACGGGAAATTAAGAAATTACCACTTCCTAGCATTTTATGGGAAGGTGTGGTTGATAAAAATGTATAAAAGATACATTTTATCGGAAGGAAAAATCTCTAATTAACTATATGCCGGACTGACCTCTGGTCCGTTATTTTAGCAATACTTTGGGACCTTGCCTTATAATCGTGAGTGTCTAAGTATCTTATTTATATTTTATTGTTGTTTTATTGAGACTTGTGGGCTACTTGGGACAGCCAGTTCCAGTAGCCAGAATATATCCGATTTTATTATAGGGTAAATGAATAAAAGTATTGTATTTTAGACAAACTCTCTACGATCTATTTTTAGCCTCTCGAACATACTCAGTCGGTACGCCTCATTAGTTCAGTCATAGCCTAAGGCACGCTACCAAAGTTCAATTACCTTAGGGCCAGAGTTTATCTCCCCTATAAAGGGAGAATAAAGGCATCTAAGACTACAACCCTCAATTACCATAAAAATATACTTCACAACACAAGGGTTGTGGGGAAGTGTCCTCCTCAAAAACATTTTATCTATCCGGAAATCAACTACGCTGAAAAAAAGGGCCATAACAAATTTTGAGGGGATTTATTGGAGGGAACAATTGTCGTGGGGGGGGCTAGGTTCCCTTTTATCGCATCCAAATGTTAAAAAGGGCGATACCCACTCTCATATCAAATTAAGAGAGTCCTTTTTAAAATTCTTGTAAAGAATCCTTCTATAAAACGTGCCCGGATATGGAGAAAAAAGAAAAATAAATAATACATTTTGCCCACATCATTCTTTACTTAGGCAGCGCTATTGCGCTGCCTATGATTTTTGGTCATTTTGGTTTTTGGCTTAATATAGCCTTTACTTTTCTTTGAATAATTTGTTTATTGGACTTTTTTTCATTAATTCCTGGTTATTGTTGATTGCCAAAGTTTCAAGTTTTTTACATTCTCAATTTAAAATCGAATTGTTTTTTTCAACATTAAAGTTGCAATGAAGTATCAAAACTAGCATCAAAGTAACACTATCAAAGTAACAATAAGCAACTTGCATAATTTACAGATTTCCCCCCATAAATCAGTAAATCAAAGTAACAATAAGCAACTTAAATACCTTACAGCCCTTGCCCAGGTGCTTCAACCCTGGAAACATAGTTATTTGACCTTTGGACTATTGTGAACAAAAATACTATCTAAGGAATGAGAACTTCAAATTTTTTCATTGAATGACCCCTCCTCCAAAATTAATACAACCACCCCTCCTACAAAACCTTACAAGTTAACAATGCATAACTTGCATATGCTACAACCCTTGCCCAAGGGGATCTGTGTGATTTGTCAATCACTTAGTAATAGT
This sequence comes from Artemia sp. Qi Xiang Cuo, assembly GCF_049724085.1. Taxonomy (NCBI): domain Eukaryota; kingdom Metazoa; phylum Arthropoda; class Branchiopoda; order Anostraca; family Artemiidae; genus Artemia; species Artemia sp. Qi Xiang Cuo. Next base: position 23,476 of record NW_028300533.1, read on the forward strand.
TGTTTAAGTTTCGAACTATTTTGAACCAAATGGCTATTTCAAAATTTAGATCAAATGCATCTAGGGAAAAAAGGACATAAGAGGGGTGGTGTGAAGGGGATGGATATCCTCCAATCCCTTTTGACTCTAAAAATGGCACTAGAATTTTCTATTTCCAATTGAATTTTTTAACTTTGGAGCCATCTCCAAAGTTAATATGACCATCCTTTCCCCAAAAACATGATAAGATAACAATGAGCAACTTGCATAAGTTATAGCCTTTGCCCTGGAGGCTCTGGGGGATTGGCCAACTGTTTAGTTATAGCTGTTTAAGTTTTGGTCTATTTGAACAACATAGCTATCTCAAAATTTTAATTGAAAGTATTAGGGGGAAATAGGGCTTGGGAGGGGATGGTTCCCTTTCAATCACACTTGACTCTTCAAAAGGCAACTAGAACTTTCAATTTAAAATCTTATGAGACTTCTCTGAAGTCTATGACACCCCTTCCAAAAAGCTTATATGTTAACAATGGGCAGCTTTTATAACTAACAGTCCTTGCCCTGGGAGCTGTAGGGGGTTTTATTAACCCCATAGGCATAGTTATTTGACCTTTGGACTTTTTTAAACAAAACGGCTATCTCAAAATTTTGATCAGATCCATTTGGGGAAAAGAGGGTGTAAATGGGGGGGGGGGCTAGTAGCTTTCCAATCACTTTTTACTCTTAAAAAAAGACTAAAACTTCTGAAATACAATCAAATGAGCCCCCTCCAAAGTTTATACAACCCCCCTCTATATGAAGTGTCTGTGGAAAAAAATAATAATTATTTACTTTTCAAACCCTATATTTAAATAATAACCATGATTACTTGAAATATGTTCCATTTCACACATAAATTGTGAACATGCAGTACATAACTTGCAAGTTTTACTTATCCATTAAATAGCTGTTTTTAATCAACTTAACAGCTTTATTTGGAAATAAAAATTATCTTTAGAATCCTGAAGTTCTTGTAGTTTCATAAATTACATAAAACTGCTAAGCTTCTTAGATATTAAGTTACAGCTGAGCAAAATATTGTGAGTACACAGAATAGTATAAAAGATCAGAGACCAAAAATCTAAATGGAAGATTTTTATCTTATTTTACATCACTATCAAAAAGTTTGTGGTAACAAACTGTAAGTAAGGAGCAACCCAGCTCAATAGTAACCAAAACTCTAAAAAACGAAATTTTGATACTAATAGATACATCAAAAGAATTAGATTTTAATGCTGATTTCAAATATATAAGTTTCATCAAGATTAATTCTACCCATCAAAAGTTACATGCCTGAGCAAATTGGCTTGATTTTTGAAAAAAGGGGAAAACACCCCCTAAAAGTTATAGAACCTTAATGAAAATCACATCATCAGATTCAGCGTATCAGAGAACCCTACTGTAGATGTTTCAAGCTCCTAACTGCAAAAATGTGAAATTTTGTACTTTTTGCTAGAAGAAAGATCATGGATGCATGTTTATTTATTTTTTTTTTTTTCCACAGATGATCATATTGACCCAGTGGTCCTAGAATATCGTGGGAGGGCTCATTTGAATGGAAATTAAAGGTTCCAGTGCCCTTTTTAAGTGACCAAAAAAAAATGGAGGGCAACTAGGCCCCCTCCTATGCTCATTTTTCCCCAAAGTCACCAGATCAAAATTTTGAGATGGCCGTTTTGTTCAGCATTGTCAAAAATATAATAACTATGCCTTTTAAGATGACTTAATCCCCCAAAGTCCCTGGGGGAAGGGCTGAAAGTTATGAACTCTACCCAATGTTTACATATAGTATTGGTTATTGAGAAGTACACAGATGTTTTCAGGGGGATTTTTTCTGGTTGTGGGGGGTGGGTCAGGGGTTATGTGGAAGGATCTTTCCATGGAGGAAGTTTTCAGGGGGGAGGCTTATTGCTATGAAAGGGGCACTGGATTTCCCAGCATTATTTAAAAAACGTTCAGAATTTAAATAAAATAAAAAAAGTTTTTCAACTGAAAGTAAGGAGCAACATCAAAACTTAAAACAAACAGAAATTATTACATATACGATTGGGTCCACCCCCAAGTCAATACCTTGCTCTTTAAGCCAAAGAGTTTTTAGTAATTTCATAACGCAATGAGTACTTTCATTTTTTAATACCCAAGTCAATACCTTGCTCTTTAAGCCAAAGATTTTTTAGTACTTTCATAAGAGCTATTTATTTTAATTATCAGCCATTGTGATTAAATGGTCATTTTTAAAGAATTGGAACAAAATTTGAACTTTAGCATAAAGAAAAAGATATTGACTAGGGGGTGAACCCCCTAATTTATGTATTAAAAATATATGAATATAGAAGTTCATTATGTAAGTTAATTTGTAAGTTATGGATATTTATTACTAATAAAAATGTTTGTAAATAAAATTAAACAACTTTCAAGAAAGCCATTTAACCAAATAAAAATAAAGTGAATATGCACATTTTGTTTTAATTATTCATGTACAGTGAGTCAAAATAAAAACCTGCATTTATTAAAAAACATTCAAGAATGAAAAAAACAGGTTTTTTTTAATTGAAAGTAAGGAGCAACATTAAAACTTCAAACAAACAGAAATTATCCTGTATATGAAAGGGGCTGTCCTCTCCTCAAGGCCTTGCTCTTTATGCTAAAGTGTTTTATTGTTTAAAAAAAAGTTGTGAGAAAGAATCTAACTTTAGCATAAAGAGTGAGGCATTGAGAAGGGGACAGTCCCTTTCATATACAGAATAATTTCTGTTTGTTTTAAGTTTTAATGTTGCTCCTTGCTTTCAGTTAAAAAGCTTGTTTTTTTATTTTATCTTCACTTAAGGTTAGTGTAAAAGAATAAGGTGAGTGCTATAGCATATAACAGTAGCCTACTTCAGAAACCTCCCTATTCTTTCAATTTACTAACTGTCAGGTTACTGCAAATAAAACACAACATGTTCTGTAGATGTCAGTAAAATGTTTGTTATTTTAGATTAACATTTATAAATACAAATTTTGGCAGAATTAAATTGCTATAAATCAGTGCCTGTGTAACATGCTATGTCTATATTAATTTTGCATTATCTATTTATAAACAAACAATAGACTCTGTTTTAAACTGCTTTTTAAACCCATTTCTAGTGATGATTACTTTTTGTGTAGTGACAAAAATAGGTTATTTTTGCAGGCTTCTTTAAGGGCAGATAATGGAATTTAGCCTGGAAGTATTTATTATATTTGGAAAGAACATAAAGAAAGGCATCCAGTGATATATTAGCCTAATTCAATTCATGTACAAATGACTACTGTCAAGAAACCTGGCAGATCAGGCACATCAATTAGCAGATATTCAACTGTTATGAACAAGCAGTAAAAGAGTCTAGTTCAACCAAGACTAAAGTTTAGAATGTGTATTGTATGACCAAACAGTAAAACTGACCAAGCAGGTCTAGAATCAGTCTAGAAGAGGACAACAAAATGTATTAAAGACACCCCTTATCTATCCTATCAATGTGAGCTTAGATTATCATCTCTGACATATCATCACAAATAGGTGACATGATAACAGTATACAAACTTCTTAATGCAAAGGATACCATTCCTGGTCTTTTACAACCACACAATTCAAAGAGAACTTGTGGTTATCCTCAAAAGCCTTTCTGGAAACAAGCAAACACCAGAATAAGGACAAAGTTCTTCTAAAAAATAGAGTTGTCAGCTTTTGGAACTCCCTCAATGAAAAAATAGTGACCTTTACTAGTCAACCTATGCATTCAAGTCATCTATGCATCTATCTATGACCTCTACCTCTATGCATTCAAGTCATCAGTGGACAGGAAGTGACCCAACAAACCATAATGCATCTTTTGGGATGCCACAGATAATTAGACATCATCACTGAAGCTGATGGACACAGTAGGCTATTTGTTCTATCACTAGGCTAGCAAGTGTGATTTAAGGTAGACTAATTTAAGGTAAGGTAGGCCTAACTCAACTAATTTCCAAGATAGACAAAAGTCCCTAATCTATTATTTTACCTTTATAGGCTACATATATGAAGGTAAATTTTTACTAAATCATGTTATTGACTTACAAATAAAGTAAACATAGCACTTGATGCCTTTTTATGCTCTTTCCAAATATAATAATCATTTTTGTTGGAAATGAATTTTACCCCTACCCCTAGGCTATAAACCAATTCAGAGTATATATTTGCACATTAGGGGGGTGGGGTAAATTTTATTTCTCATGCAAATGGTAGGTAAGCTTAAACTTTACCCCCCACCCCTCTAATGTGCAAATATATACCCTGAATTGGTATATAGTCTATAGGGGTGGGGGTATATATATATATATATATATATATATATATATATATATATATATATATATATATATATATATATATATATATATATATATATATATATATATATATATATATATATATATATATATATATATATATATATATATATATATATATATATATATATATATATATATATATATGTATGTATATATCTATATATATCATTTTGTTATATCTAGGAACATCAGAGGGAGGGGGGGCATTGGGTAAAGTTCTATGAAATCAAATTATTGAGTTAGGACTAAAGTGAATACACCATTTGATGCCTTTTTATGCTGATTACAAATATAATGAGCATTTCTATTGAAAATGAATTTCAGCCCCCCCCCTATATAGGCTATACCTAACCCAACCTAACCCTGAACTGGCCTATATAGGGGGGATGAAATTCATTTCCGATAGAAATGCTTATTATATTCGTAATCAGCATAAAAAAGGCATCGAATGGTGTATTCACTTTAGTCCTAACTCAATAATATGATTTCGTAGAACTTTACCGGGCATTGTAGTATAGTCTAGCCTAAAATGAGGAATTAATTTTAGAATATGCAAGGTAATTAGCCTACTCTGAATTCCAGCAGGTGTACGCGATTTCATTGTTGCCATAATAATCTAATGCGCAGAAAACACATGGATTTTAATTTTAAAAACTTTGCTAAAAGTCAGACAAATGAAATAGCATCTGATAACTAAAGACAGGTCGGTTGCGGAATAGCAACACTCCTGTTAAAACCACTTTACCGTACCCATAAATTGAATTGACAATAACAAAATCAAGAATCAGTAATGCATGAAAAATATATAATATTGGCTATATATTTGGATAAGGTAAGAAAAATTAGGATTATTTTCCAGAGAGCATATAAAGCCGGCAAAGTTTGAATGTCATGCCATGTGCTAGGCTTGAAATTAATTTTAAAATGAATTGACTTGTTTGTTAAGGCAAGTGACCTTATTGGCTACCAAAAGCTCGAACAGGCTTTAGACGGGGTTAAAGCTCTCTATATGATTACCACAGGTATTCAACATAGCCTAGTGAAATTAAAATGTTTGCAGATGATGTAAAGCTTTAGGTAGGCCTAGCCTAAATTTGCAGTGGGCCTTATAATTTAGCTGAGATGATATTGAAAACGTCATTTGGTGCCTTTTTGGTAAATTTTTGGCAGTTAATAGGCATATTATTGACTTATAAAAAATGAACATACTACTTGATGCCTTTTTTAAGCTCTTTATGAATAGGCTATAATAATCATTTTTGTCAAAAATGTATTTTAACCCCCACCCCAAGCCTATATATAAACCCAATCCAGGGTATATATTTTAACATTAGGGGGTGATGGTGAGGGTAAAGTTTAAACTTACCTCTCATTTGCATCAAAATAAACGTTACCCCCACCCCCTAGTGTGCAAATAGCCTTTAATAGTTATATATAGGGGTGGGGGTAAAATTCATTTCTGACAAAAATGATTGTTATATTCAGAAAGAGCATTAAAAAAGGCATTGATTAGTATGTTTACTTTATTTTTAAGTCAATATATGAACTGCCAAAAACTTAGGCCTACCACATTTTTATAGGCTACTCTTTCATAATCAAATAATTTATTCTGGGTCTAATTGCATCTTGAGCCCTTAAAGGGGCCCCAAAGGTATTTTATATGAATAATGAAAGAGCTTAAAAAAGTATTGTAAAATTCTAGGTAAATTTTTCACTGTTTGTATTATTAACTTACAAATTAAGTGAACATACCACTCAATGTCTTTTTTATGCTCTTTCCAAATATAATAATTCTTCTTGCTGCAAAAGGATTTTACCCCCACCCCTATATATAGCCTACCAATTTAGGGTAGGCTATATATTTGAAAATTAGGGAGGGGGTGGTGGTAAAGTTTATTTCTGATGCAAAAGAGGTAAGTTTAAACTTTACACCCACCCCTCCCCTCAAATGTGCAAATATATACCTTGAATTAGTAGGCTAGGGTAAAAGACCTCTTTTTGGGAAAGACCACTTTTCTTTGGCATTCTGGAAAAATAGCAATGACTTTTTGGATCACCCCTATTTTACTATAGCATGATGCAATGTGAGGGCAGTAACAAGAACTTTGCCTCCTGAGACAAATTTTCACCAATAATTTGTCAGCATCAATTAAAAATGTAGTATCTGTTTTGACATGCAATTTAAAAGAAAAAAAAAGCATGTTTAATATTTGTGATTTAAAGAATAAATATCAAGCAATAAAAGTTACATTTTTAGAATCAGAAGAGAGGCAGCTTTCTGTTAATATGTGAATAAAACTGAAACACTAGAAGGATATATACATCAAAATGGAATAATTGGTATTTCTAAAAAGAGGTCCTTGTTGGTAAGTCAATAAACTAATAATTTCAAGTGCTTGACCTTAAACAATTTTGAAAATAACCATATTGATGCATAGCTGAGATTTTTAGATTTTCTCTGATATGTACAATTTTTCCCAATTCCTCTTTGGTAACAAGATGTAAGGGTTTTAGTTTTACATAACTTTGCTCAATTAGATACTGGTTTTTTACCCTGTATATAGGGGTGGGGGCAAAATTCATTTGTGGTAAAAATGATTATTATATTTGGAAAGAGCATAAAAAAAGACATCAAGTGGTATGTTTACTTTATTTGTTAGTCAATAATATGAACTGTAAAAATTTTACCAAATTCTACTTTAGCTACTTGTGGCTATCTTGGAAAAAGGTTAGGTTAGGAAAATGAAACTTTCAGGGATGGGTCTACAGGCTAAAGTATGTTCTGGGAAGGTATTTTGAAGCACCCATCTCCACACCTTCTCCCTCTAGAGAGTCCTGGTGTTTGCCTACATGACCTACATACCTATTGAAATTTTGAGAAAACAACATTTTACCATAATTTTCAGTTATCAGTTTCTTTTTCTCTGGCTTTAGTTCTGAAAATGCAATTCCTTTAATTTGAGTAGAATTTTAAGCCATGTCAATGTTTTTTTCAAAATATAGGAAATCCTTAAAACCTTATCATTTAAAACCTATATCTTAAAAACCTTATATATTGGGATTGAGCAAAGTTGCAAGGTTTCACTTTTATAACACTCAGATTTTTAAAGGTCATCAATGGTCAGGACCCTCTAGAGAGAGAAGGAGTAGAGGTAGGTACTTCAAAGTACCTTCCCAGGACATACTTTAGCCTGTAGACTCATCCCCAAAATTTTCATTTTCCTAACCTAACCCCTTTCCAAGAGAGCCAAAAGTAGCTAAAGTAGAATTTTACCAAAGCATCAAATAATGTTTTCACATTCATCCTGGTTAAATCATATGGCCAACTGCAAATTTACCATGAAATTTACCCACCCCCACTCCCCCTAATGTGCAAATATATACCCTGAATTGTTGACAGCAAAGTTTTGAATCACAAAATTCAGTGCTATTTTTGTTGACAGCATACAAAAAACTTGAAACAGTGAGAAAATGGTTTATAGTTGAGTTGCCTAATAAATGAGGTTTGAATTGTTATAAATAAGTATTTTTGGAATATGTTACTCTTGAACAACTTATTAATGAACTAGTGATATGTTTTTAACCACTTTTCAATAACTTAACAAGTGTTGATAACTACTATGTGTGGTTACAAAAATGAAATATCTTTGGGGCCCCTTTAAAGGCTGAAGATGCAACTAGCCCCTGAAGCAATTCTTAATTATGAAAGAGCATAAAAAAGGCATCAAATGATGTTTTCACTTTCATCTTAGCTAAATTATAGTGCCCACTGCAAATTTACAAAGCTTTAAAGGGGCATATCTTCCCCAGTTGATGTGGCTCTTCTACAGGATACTTCAAATGAATTAGTTAATTGGTGCAATTTAAATTCAGTGATTATCAATCAGGGAAAATGCCAGGTGGTGAATTATCTAGTGAATGCAGTTGCATTCACTAGACCTCAAACCTCAATTGAGGTTTGATAAACAGGTATTAGCTGTATCACATAAAGAAAACTACTGTTTGCTTTATATCAAAGGATGTTTAGAAGGTTTAATCTGCAAAGCTTTTCTATGCTGTATAAGATAATGACATGACCAATAGTTGAATACTGCACATCTGTGTGGTATCCAACAAGAAAATTTTATTCACAGCTTATTGAAAAAGTGCAAAAAAAGTATCAAAATTTGTTTCTTATTTGAACTATTTGCCTTATGAGTGTAGGCTAAGATGCTTGAGCCTACTATCTCTGCAATTCAGGAGGTATAGATTAGACTTAGCTAATACATTTTGAATTATTAAAGGTGTTGTTAATTTATCTTTTAGTGATTTCTGTCAGTTTAGCCATTATTCACCCAAACAGCAGAATTCATTCTGCTGGGAACACTATTCCCAGAAGGCTTAGGAACACTATTCAGTTGCTTTTTGAAGTGTCTTGCATTTATAATTCTGTTAGGCCTGTAGATTTAGTGGTTTGCCTCTCAAGGAGGAACCACTATAAAATTCTGAAAATTATTTAAGAAACTCCCTGATTCTTATTTAGGCCTAGATCATCCCTAAAAGCATATAACTTTACTTTACCCCCACCACTTCACCAAATTTTCCTGTAGGGGGGGGGTGTAAAGTAAAGTCAAATTCTCACAGAAATGGTAAAGATAAGTAGGTCCATATAACTTATTATTTTTACCTTAATTGGAACTTTGGAACAAAATTAAGGTCCATACTCTGGAGCTACACAAAGATTGCCTTAGATTGCTTCTTATAATGTCAATCCACCAGGACAATTGAGGAAATTTGTGTGGGGACTGAAAGTTCAGTTATTCTACAGTAGTTCATTCAGTCACTTCTAGAAATTTACTTCTTTCACAAGTGGTTCACCCTTCTGCCAATCTTTGGGAATTATCTCAGTTTGCCAGATTAGAAAGAACAGGGTGCCAAACAGGAGCATTGTAGGACCTGCATATGTAGTAGGTTTGAGCTTAGGCTGCAGAAACCTGCTATTTTATTATTCCTTAGCTGTTTCCTGCATTCCTAATTTCTGAGGTGCTGAAAGTCTTATCTGGAGGGGTAGTGTATTATTTTCCAGGATGATTATTTATTAAGCCAACCAACCTGCAACAAAAACACATAATAAAGCAAAAGCAAGCACTACATAAGCAAATAGCAAGCACAAGCACAAAACACTATATCTCCTTTCTTTCACAGGCAATAATAACTGTTTCACACTAACAATAACAAAAAAAAACATTAACAATGTAATATAAATGTCCATTATCTTCCTTGGTTTAACCACTCTGCCAATTTTTGTCACATATGGTTGTAGAGAAACATCTCCATTTCGGTTATTACTGTCAGTTGGGGGAGGGGGAGTTGGAGCTCTTGGGGTTCTGTAAGGGCTGTCTTGGAAAATTTTTCCCAGTACTACAGTTCATTGGAGTCTTTGGGACAGCATTTCTTGTAGAAGATGGTTCAATTTCTGGTGGCAGCTCCATATCACCTGTGCATGCTGAAGACTGTTGAGAGCAGTCTCCAGCACAGGACCATGGTTTCAAATGTGCCTGATTCCTGTGCTAAAGTCTACCATTTTCAGACTGGATTAGATAAGATCTTGGGGCCACACAAAATATTACTGCACCTTTTGTCCAATGTATAGCTTTCTTTGACAGCATGACCCAGATGGGTTGGTTGTCTTTCAACTCCATTAGGTTCTTAGATGCCTTGTCATATTTCTGCTTCTGTATTTGTTGTTGTCTGGCTCTGGCTGTGCTGAACTTTTTCTTTGGAATAGTCTTTGGCTGCAATTGCTGCTGAGTGCAGGGAAGGATGGACCTTAAGCTTCTACTCATAAGGAGCTGTGCAGGAGATGCAACTCCATCTATAGGAGTATTCTGGTATTCCAATAGACCAAGGTAGGTGTCTGTGTTGGACTCTATTGGTTTTAACATGATCCTGCCGGCTATATCCACAGCCTTCTCAGCATGGCCATTGGACTGTGGAAAATTCAGACTTGAAGTCAGATGCTGGATATCCTATTTCTTCAAAAAGGACTGGAATTCTTTTGATGTAAACCATGGTCCATTGTCAGATCATATTTTTTCTGGAATGCTATTTCTGGGGAAATGAGCCTTGAGCTTCTTTATTGCTTCTGTAGATGTCAGCGGTTTGACTTGATCAATTTCTGTAAAACAACTATAATAGCAACTGGTTACCAAGTAGTCTCTTCCTATGATCTGGCAAAAATCAAGACCCACATATTCCCAAAGATTATTTGGGATTGGCGTCATTATCAGGGGTTCTTTCTGATTGTCTCTGAAAACTTCCCACAAGTTTCACAGTTCCAGATCAGATCTTCAATAGCCAAATTGATATTTGGCCAGTAAACAGCACTTCTGGCTCTTTGCTTGCTTTTCTCCATCCCTAGGTGTGCTATGTGCAATTGCTGTAGTATGTCCCTTTGCAATGCTCCAGTGATGACAACTCTACTTCCTTTCAAAATGATACAATTAAGGCTGGACAACTCATCCCTAACATTCCAGTAAGGTTGTATGGCACTGGAACACTGGTGCCACTGATTTGGCCATCCTTTTTGTATGACTGAGCTAAGTTTTATCATAACTGGGTCCCTTCTATTCTCTTCACAGATAATCCTCATTTTCTTATCACTGACAGGGATACTTCTCACAACAGAGTAGACATGGAATTTTAATATCCATTGAGCATCCTTCATCAAAGTGTGTGGATGCAGTCCTGATAGCATGTCAGCAACAGGCAAATCCTTCACCCTAGCATAGACCTACTGAACTGCAATGTTGTATGGTTGTAACTGTAGCATCATCCTTTGGAGGCTAGGAGGGGCTTGGCATAGTGGTTTTGACAATGTGGCCTCTAATGGCTTATGATCTGTATGTGCAATGATTCTCGTCCCATAGACAAATTAGTGGAATTTTCTACAGCCATGTCGAATGGCATGAAGCTCTTTCTCAATCTGGGAATAATTTTGTTCTTTTGATGTTAGAGCTCTTGATCCAATAGCAACAATTCTCCCACCAATGCTTAATTCTGCACCAAGGGCATGCTTGGAGGCATCAGCTTTCAGCTGAACAGATTTTGCCTTAGTATCAAAAGTTTCCAGGCTACTACAAATCAAGGTTTTGGTCTTATCCATTGCTGCTGTATGCTCATTGATCCACTCAAAGGTGTTTTGTTTTCCTAACTCTCTGAGTGGAAAGTTTAAGGATGACAAGTTTAAAATGTATTTTGACAGAAAGTTGGCCATTCCGAGGAATGCAGCCAGTTTGTCTTTGTTTGCTGGTTGTGGCATCTCACTTATGGCTTCAGATTTGGAAGGATCTGGTTTGATGCCATCTGCAGTAACCAAATGTCCAAAGTATGGTATGCTTGTAGATCCAAATATGCATTTTTCTGGATTAAACTTGACCCCAACTTCTCTGGATTAAACTTGACCCCAACTTCTCTGGCCTTCTGTAGGACTTTTTTAAATTCTCATCATGTTCTTCATTCTTTCCAGATAAAAGGATATCGTCTACAATGATGCCAACACCTTTCAGTTCACCAAAGGTCTCTTCCATGTTTTGCTGGAATTTGTCTTGTGCACATATTATACCAAATGGCATTCTTTTGTATCTGTGCCCATCAATTGGAGTGTTGAAGTGATGATTTTTTAATTAATACCAACATCCAATACCCAGATGTTGTGTCAAGTTTTGAGAACTTATTGTGGTTATGCGTTTTGGCAGCAATATCTTCAAAAGTTGGCATTGGGTAGTAGGGCCTTTGTATTGATTTGTTAAGCTCTCTGGGGCACAAACATAATCATAATGATCCATCTGACTTTTCCACTGCTACAATTGAATTAACCCACTCGGTTGGAGCTACCACTTTTTCAATGATATCTAAGCTTTCCAGGCGGTCAAGTTCACTTTTAACCCTGTCATGTAAGGAAAAAGGGATTCTGCACAGAGGATTTACAGAAGGAATTGCATTCCCCTTAACATGGATTTCTACTTTACCTGGAAGTTTACCTATTCCAGTAAAGACATCAAATTTTTGTCTCCTGATTACTCTTCTTAGTGGATAAGGTTGAGATAGAGCTGGCAACTTTCACAAGTCCCATTTCTACACAGGCTTGGTACCCTAGTATTTGGTTTGATTGTGTATCTACTACAAAGAAGCTGTACTTTTTGTTGGCGTTTCCATTCTGTCTGTAATTTAGAGAGCAGACTCCAGCAATCAGAATACATGTTCCTCCATAAGCTACAAGGATCTGTTTTGTCTTGTTCTGTTGTGGTCTGGGTTTAAGCCTCTCATAGACAGATTTTGATGTGACGTTTGCTTCAGCTCCCGTGTCGATTTTGAATCAAGTTTCCAATGCTAAATTGTTCAGTTTAATGGCCACAGTTGGTTGGCTTGATTTCTCAGCTATGGCTCCAATAAATAGTGTATCAATATATGTTTCTTGTTCTTGATTCCCATCGTTTCCTTCCATATTAAGAGTGTCTAAATGTTTGGTACCTTTAGACAGATTTGACAGAGACAAGCAAAGTGATTTGTCTTTCCACACTTGGAGCAAAATTTGCTTCTGGCTGGACATTTGTGGCTTGGGTCATATATCCCACTGCAGAAGTAACACTTCTTACTTGATGTGGGCTGGTCAAACATCCTTTGTTTCCTTACAAAATCTATTTTGTAAGGAAACAACTACAAATTCTATGTAGTTTCAGCCCATGATCTTTTTCTCACCATCTCTTTCTCAAAGTCACTTGTAAACTCACAGTCTTTGACCAGCACCTTGAGAGCTGTAATATAATGTTCAATTGACTCCTGCTCCAACTGGTCACGTTTATGGAAGTTGTAACAAGCAAATATAGGATTACCCACAGGAGCTATGTGCTCTCTGAATTTCTTGAGAAACACATCAGGTTTGTATTTTTCTTCTGAAGTTAATGTCCAAGTACTAAATATATCTTGTCCTTTTTCTCCTAACCAGAGAAGAACGTAAGCGCATTGTTGTTTGGCATCCTTCCCACTCAATGATCTGCCGAATATAAGGTTTATATGCTATTCAAACTTCATCCATGCTTTTATACTGGCTGATTCCCAATTGAATGTTGGGCATGGTAGTAGATTGTCCATTTCTGACTTCTGACACCATGTATTATTTTCTGTGATGATTATTTATTAAGTCAACTGACCTGCAACAAAAACACATAATAAAGCAAGCAGAACATATGCAAATAGCAATTACAAGCACAAAACACTACAGGTAGCATCTACCTCTGGGCTTTTTACTGCTTGGTTGGCTGTTGGCTGGGACTTACCAGGATTGTGACAGAGACAGGATACTATTGCTTAGGAGCAAGCAGACATGGTCCCTCTGCTGCTCAAGACAAGAAGCTTCATCAGAAAGAAATGTCCCATGCCTGGATAGGACAGGTTCCAATACGGGAGCTTTATTTTCAGTAAGATCTCAAGATGCCTGAACAGGCTACCCATATTTTTCTTTTTTTTTGTTGCTCGTTTTATTTCATTGGCTTTTCTTGCAACAAACTAGGTTCAGTCCTGGTGAACAAGTTTTTTCTTGCACTCCATTGTGCTTTTGAGAAGCAGCCATGTCCCCAAGAAGTCTTGCACTCCATCCTTGCTCTACAGCCTGCAGTGTTTCTTCAGGTAACTCCTCTTACCTAGCACAAGGTGTTCTGCCTTGCTGGTCTATGATTTAAAATCCTTCCATGCATCTTCATTTCTGCTAAGTGGGCCAAGCAATTCAATAAGTGTGGAGCTTGAAGTAATTTAATATCTCAACACTGTACTTCTGGTGAGTGTCTGATTCCTTTGTTTTCCCAACATCTGAAACAATAGGTTTTCTTTCCAATTATTGGGTTTGGAGACAAGTTTGACATTGATGTTGCTGAAATTTGATGACAGAGATATGCTTGAACCTGCCTGGTTGTCAAGCTGTTCTGAGGTCATTCAGCAAAGCTGTTCTGCAAGCATCCCAAGACAAGAAAAAGAAACAGTTTCTTCTACAATCAAATTTGTAGGTTTGTGGAGTGGCCTAAGAGGATGGTGGGATCTACAACTGTTGATAGCTTCAAATCTTGACAAGGACTGGGCAACACAACCAATGGGATGCAGCAGATGTCCCATGGCCCCATCATCACTAACTGGTGTACACTGGATTCATACATAGGTCTATTACTAGCAAGTGCAATATAAGGTAATTGATGTTGGCACACACAAGCCTGTGATCAGGATTTCCAATCTCTGTTGATTTTTAAGTTCAGAAGCTCTTCATTGAGGATATTCAACATTTGGAAAAAATAGGGCCATTCTTTTACTCTTAAGATCTCACATCTTTCTGCAAACATTCCCATTCGTTTGTTCATCTTTGTTCTAAGATCTTACTGCTCACTGATGTTAGCAAAAAGTGTGAAGGACGCCATCTTTCTGCCACATAGAACAAGGATGAGAGATATTTGATGATATACTCATCATTGTTCTTAGACTGCTGATTAGAGGAGAATGGTGAAAGACGTTTGCAAAAGAATGCATTAAGATGTAAGATCTTAGTGCTAAGATTTCACTTTTAAGCATTCTTTGTCAAAAGATGTAAGATCTTAGCACAAAGATGGGTAAAAGAACAGGCCTAATGACATTATCAATCATCTTCTTGGTGTGACTGTTGTTACTATTCCATATGCACTGGTGGATAGTTTTACACTGGGAGTAGGTGTTTGCAATGACAAAGTCATATCATCAGCCAAGTTTAAATAGGCAAAGACCATTATCACTAAGTCGGTCAGAAGGTACAGGACCAATGGTGTTGCAGCAAACACCATTTTGTTGTGCTCTGTCACATTGAAATCAGCAAGAAGAACAGCTGGGGAGACTTCTCATTCATGAGCTCCAGACCAGAGTAACAAGTGATTGTTGCCTATTTACTTTTCTCTGCTTCCAGTAAGACAAGGTTCAGCAAGACCTGCAATTTCCATTTTGTTCCTACACATTCCTTTGTAAAGTAGGTTCTTTGGTGCAGGTTTATTCAGCATCAAAACATTCCAGGTGGCTATGTAAAGCCTACTTCGATCCAAAAGGTTTATTTTTTCTGTCTTTCTGATGTTGTCAGCATGTCTGTTGGAGTGCAATGGTTGAGATCTTAAGGGGGAGTCTGGACCCAAGGCTATATTGTTTTGCATAGTACAAATTTTCAAGTGGAATGTAACTAGCCCAACTGACTCTGGGCCTGGAATCTGAAAATATCTTGGTTAAACCTAGATAATGTGATTGTTTGGGTTCGGCTCCATCTGCCACATGAGATTGTGGCCATCCTGACCAGAGTGTTTAGTTATTTGGGGGAGGGGGTTATCCAGAGGCATGTGGTCAGCAGAAAGGGTCTGTCTCCTTGCAGACAAATTCCATTCACTCACGAATGGGACAAACTCCATTCCATTCAGGATGTCAAAAAGGGCTCCAATAAAATAAAATAAAACGTTAAGGTTTTCTGATGGAGCAAAGAGTGAAATTGAAACTTGAAATGAACAAAATTATTGGTTTAGACTGTATGCATCATATATCTGTAAAACTAATTCAAACAAAACATGATGCAGCTTTATGTTTATAGAATTGAATTGTCACAATTCAGTTTAGATATCTGAGCTAGTTTTGTAGACAAATGCTGCATAAACTGTAAAGCAATAGATTTTTCTTATTTTCAATTTTTAATTTTGCTGTTCACTTTTATCAGAAAAACATTTTTTAAATCAATTTTGGTTGTTGATAGGTTTTAAAATTTACACAATAAACCTTAGAAAAGTTCTTTGTCTGGTTTGGCAATGAACCTAACAAAGTCAACCATTCTGACACTCAACTTACAGCCTGGAATCAGAGTAAAGAAAAAGACTGAGAAATAAACAAAAAGAAAAAAAAGGTAGATAAGACAGAAGAGTAAAATACATTAACAACCTACAAAAAACTGTATTGCAATGAGTGAGTAGAGCCTTCCAATTTTTTATTTTTTAAATTTGAGAAGAGAAAATATTATGTTGATACAATTTGTCTTCCAAAAACCAACCTAAATACTTTCAAAAATTTCACCTATCTGGTTCTAGTGAGGGTTGGCAATTCGGAATTTGAAAACCCTAGATTTTGGAAAATAGCTTTTTTCATATTTATATTACAAAAGTCGTATTGATCCATATTTGTGTTACCTTAAGTAAAGTATCTGAAACAATGCTCTCCACCAGGGGAGAACAGTTTGGTCTATGAAATTTCCAAAGGGGCTGTTTGCATGATAATATTATCCATCTAAAAATGGATGTTAAAAAGGCTTCCCATTAGCATATCTATTGATGGCTGTATTATTTCACTGGTCAGAAGACATATCTTTGCTTTGCTGCTTCTCTAAAGCAGTTGGCCTGCCAATTTTTGGTTTCACTTTGTAAATCAATAACTTTCAGCAAAAATGAGAAAATTAGTTTAACTTCAATCTAAATTGGGTCTGAATCTATTTCAAATGAACCATCAGTTAAATTTATGGGGCTTGTTATTGACTCTATTTGGCCTGACCATAGTGGTGAGTTATACATTCTTAGACAATAAATGATATAACATAATTTATTTGTCCATGTCTTTATTTGATTAAGCTTGGTTTGTATGGAAGGCTGTATCCAGGGGGAGGGTTTCAGTATTATCTCCCCCCCCCCTCGAAATTTTTATCTGACTTGTAAAACTATAACGAAAATGTATATAAGCAAATTTTTATGCGTTTTTAAAGTTGCTTTGTGTATCCCCTTCCCAAACAAAAATCCTGAATATGCCCTTGCTTGTATGGTTTTTTTTATCAGCAGCATCAAATAACTTTTGTTTTCAGTTTACACTTAGCTGGTTATTTACTTCTGTTTTTAAAATATTAATATACTTAATACCTGATTAAATTATAAGGAGTAAAGTAGGGTAAAGGACAGTTTCTTGGGAGATATAGCACAAAACTTGACAATATGTTAAAAAGACCTTTTAAGACCACAGATTAGTGTTGTTGTCCTTCGGACAATGCACATCATAATTATTCAGGCAGCATATTTTCAAGTTTCTCGGCCGCTTTAATTTAAATATTTATGTTGATATTGTAACCTCCAAATTGCACCTCACCTGTTAGCCTAATGCCCCTTTCTAAAGAAATGTGTACATATACTTATTTATGTTTAACATTATTTGAAAGCTTATATTATTGTACTCTTTAGATGTTGGTGGTGTTGAGAATGTATACACAATTGTTCAGACATTTCTTCAAGATAGAAATAAGCTACTGCAAATGGAACTCCACAAATTTTGGTAAAGGATTTACTGGCGATTTACTTGAAACTGAAAACCAAGTCACCTTTTCCAAAAAGAAAAAGTCAAAACTGGACAAAGTCCAAGAAAATGCAGAATATATCTATGGAATCCATCCAATACTTTGTGCTCTTAAATATAGGAAAAGGAAATTTCATGCAGTTTACTATAAAAATGCAACAAAAAATGTTTCTGACATTCTTGAAAAATGCCATTCCTTTGGTATTCAAACGATTGAAACATCACCAAAAGCTATGTCCAAGCTTCTCCCCCCAGATCGTGCTCATCAGGGTATTATAGCTGAAGTTGACAAGATGAATATCCCAGAAATAAATGATTATATTCAGTTTTGTGAATTTGTTACCCTGAGTGATGACAGCAGATGGATTATTCCCTGGGAAATTCAGGATCCAATGAATCTAGGAAATATTTTGAGAACTGCAGCTTTTTTTGGTCTGAATGGATGTTTGCTCCCTAGTAAAAAAAGGTAATTTATAAGCACTTTCTGATTGAGTTCTCTATTTAATAATTCTTTCTTTTACAATCAAGATGAAATAAGATTTGTTTTATAAAGATAGTAAAGCTATTGGAACTACCTATATTTGGTAAAAGAAAATTGAATACTAACTGAATATTAAAATAACCAAATATTTAGGAAAAATGGAAATAAAGTCCATGATAAAAGGAAGGTAAGATATTGGAATAAGGGTTTAGATACAACAACAGTGAAAGTTGAAAAGAAATATAAAAGAGATATACAAGAAAATAGACAAGAAGAGAGAAAAACTAGCTAATTAGAAAAAGAATCTGCACAGCAAAAAATAAGAGAACCAAAATAAGGAGAGAGTCACTTGTTTGACAGTATTTAAAACATGATAGAAAACATTATGATAGTATATTCTGAGGCAAGAAAACCCATAGGAAGCCTAGATGTTTATATTTTTAGAACAGGGCTTATCTTAAGCAGATTTGAACAGAATAATGGGTGGAAACAAGGTTTGATATACTGAAGCTTTTCAGAAAACATATATTACCTGGCACTTCTGCCAGAGATTATTTTGGGGAGGAGGGGTGATTTGAAAACAAGTGGAACACATTAAAACGCGGGAAACTAGCAAGAAAATTATGAGAAATCAGGGGCTCCTGGGTCCAAAGATGTTAAATTAAGTAAATTTAACATTATTTCTCCAATAAAGACCTTTATTGGGAAACTGAACAGGTAGCCTACCATAGTGAAGATTATAGAGGGAAATTGTTCACTGGCTGCACTATTCAAAGTAGGAATGTTTTTCTTCTGCAACAATATATTTTTCGGATTTGGCAAAGCTTTATTAATGATTGTTCCTTCTGTGTTTTGGGATAGCTGCGACATTATAGTTTGTACAAATAGAGAACAATTGGTTTGTTTATAAACAGTTTTGAGGCCAATCATTGGTATAGTGAGCAGAAATCAATATTAAAATTGATTTTTACTAAATATAATCATTTTCAATGGCATAAGTTCAGAAAAATTCGTGGTTGTAAGAGGGAGGGGGGGGGCACATTCAACGTCTCAATAGCCAGCCAGAACTTAGATGAATTAGGGCAAATCCTAGAAAGGGGGCAGTTAAGCCAAATTGAACAGTAGGCAACTTATGGTTTATGAATAATTACATGTGTAGCACAATCAGGTATTGACCAGTTAAAATACTTAAATATAGTAAGTAAAAAAGTTAATAAATTTGTTTGCACTATGACTCAAGTGTAAGTGAATAACCACTATTCTAATGGGAAATGCCATTGCTTAAGGGCAGCAAACTTATCAACAGTAGTATTATAGTCAGTATTTTGGACTTTTTCTGACTGGTTTTCATTGAGTAATGAATCTCAAAGTCAATCATGAGTCATAGGTTGTTTGGAGATATGTAGTAATCTCTCAAGCATTGAGAAAGTCATTTATTTTAGGCAACGGGGATTGTTATTGCAATTTCAAAGGCCTCCAAGATGGTAGCAAAGGCTCAAAGGTCAACTTGTTGACTGGAAGTGCAGAAAATTCAGGCATAAAATCTTGTACTAGATATTTATCCTGGAACTTTGGGGAACTTAGTTCAAAGGCTTCTAAGCCTTGAATCCCCAAGAAATGTTCTCTTTGTCTTTGTCTCAGCTCCGAAAATTACTCAGTTGACTGTGAAGTATGGAATATCTGACTTATAATTTTAAAAAATGTTGTGATTCTCATCTGTTAGATTTCTTGCTCTGGCAATGACAGTAGTTTCAACATGAAAACGTCTTGGCTATTTGGTTATTTGGATTGAATGCTGCCCGCATAAGTGTTTTGTTGCTTCAGTTGTCTTAATTCAGCGCTCTTCAAATCAGAGCTCTAAAACCTGCTTTTCAACTCCCTGAAGCAGAGAGTGAACGCCTGAAAGCACTGAGATCTTTGGCTGTAATTGCTTTGATGCAATATGTATAGGACCAAGGATGCTGATCATTACTTCAAAAATAAGCGAGAATTGGACATCAGTCGTTGCCAGCAACCGAGAAGGTTCAGATTGGCTCTCTGTTGAATTGCTTTCATCTGATGAGACGAAAACCAGTAGAACCATCGTGTGTCAGTTAGCTGTTGAAGCTCAATCCTTTCTTCATCGCCTTCCAAGGCCGTATCCAGGGGGGGGGGGCTACCCGGTTTGACCCCCCTCCCCCGAAATTGTTGACCGATTCGAAAATAAGTCGAAAATTAGTAAAACCTAGGTAAAAATCAGTAAAATTAGTCGAAAACTGAGTCAAAAATTAGTAACCCCCCCCCCCTGAAAAATTCAAAAATTAGTAACCCCCCCCCCCCACCCCCGGAAAAAAATCCTGGATCCGCCCTTGTCGCCTTCAAATTGGATTCTAAGGAAAAGTTGATGATGTTTTGCACTTCGACTAAGAAACGCTTCTGTTACTTTTTTTTTTACCAATTATATAAATGACTGGTGATTAAATAGTATAAGATTCAGAAATCTTTCATCCTTCATCCATAGAAAGTGGGATGAAACCACGTTTTTGTTGTACTGCTAATTGTTTGACATACGGCCAGTTAAACAAGCACCTAGAATTATCTTTAGACAAATCATCTGGAAAATATTTTCCGAATCTTCCTGGGCCTTTCCAAATACCCAGGTTTAAGAGCCAAACTTGATCACTATTATTATCGAGGATTCCAATATTCTAATCTTGGTTTAGATATTTTTTCTTCTTATTTTTCTAAACTTCTTTCAACTGTGAAAAAACACCCTGTGTCTTGGTTATTCTACCTTTACATCTTAACTAATAATGGTGCCCAGGTAAGTAGCAATATTATTACTTGATTGATTTTCTTGTTACCTAACATCACCTCTTTGCCACCAACTTGATGTTCCTAGCACCAACTTTAAAACCTATTCTTGAGCCCTAAACTCTCAGAGCCTCCAAAAAATTGTTCATTTGGATAGCATTTTTATCTTAGGTACTTAATTATTCTACATAATCTATTTCTAGGAGCGTCTACCTTCCCATTTGATACCGTGCTGTCCCATAGTCTTTGTTGTATTCCTTAGGACCAAGTATGTCAAAATAATTCGTATAACAGGGATAGGACAACATCATACTTAGCTCCTGATTCCACAGAAAACCAACTACTAACCTCACTTCCTACCTTAACCACATCACTATTATTCTTGTATGTATCACTCGTCAATTTCAAGCCCTTGTCTGGTACCACTAAAGGATACGGCTGTTACTAAAGCTTTTCTATCAACTGAATCAAAAGGCGGTTTATAATCAATAAAACTGAGAACCACAGGAGTCTAATGATTCAGATGCTTCTCAACTATCAATCTAAAAGTGAAAACTTGGTTGACTTGTTAACTACACCTTAACCCCATCATTATTATTCTTGTATGTAGCACTCGTCAATTTCAAGCCCTTGTCTGGTACCACAAAAGGATACGGTTGTTACTAAAGCTTTTCTATCAACTGAATCAAAAGGCGGTTTTTAATCAATAAAACTGAGAACCAAAGCAGTCTAATGATTCAGCTGCTTCTCAACTATCAATCTAAAAGTGGAAACTTGGTTGACTTGTTAACTACACCTTAAACCCATCATTATTATTCTTGTATGTAGCACTCGTCAATTTCAAGCCCTTGTCTGGTACCACAAAAGGATACGGCTGTTACTAAAGATTTTCTATCAACTGAATCAAAAGGCGGTTTATAATCAATAAAACTGAGAACCACAGGAGTCTAATGATTCAGATGCTTCTCAACTATCAATCTAAAAGTGAAAACTTGGTTGACTTGTTAACTACACCTTAACCCCATCATTATTATTCTTGTATGTAGCACTCGTCAATTTCAAGCCCTTGTCTGGTACCACTAAAGGATACGGCTGTTACTAAAGCTTTTCTATCAACTGAATCAAAAGGCGGTTTATAATCAATAAAACTGAGAACCAAAGGAGTCTAATGATTCAGATGCTTCTCAACTATCAATCTAAAAGTGAAAACTTGGTTGACTTGTTAACTACACCTTAAACCCATCATTATTATTATTGTATGTAGCACTCGTCAATTTCAAGCCCTTCTCTGGTACCACAAAAGGATACGGCTGTTACTAAAGCTTTTCTATCAACTGAATCAAAAGGTGGTTTATAATCAATAAAACTGAGAACCAAAGGAGTCTAATGATTCAGATGCTTCTCAACTCTCAATCTAAAAGTGAAAACTTGTTTGACTTGTTAACTACACCTTAACCCCATCATTATTATTCTTGTATGTAGCACTCGTCAATTTCAAGCCCTTGTTTGGTACCACAAAAGGATACGGCTGTTACTAAAGCTTTTCTATCAACTGAATCAAAAGGCGGTTTATAATCAATAAAACTGAGAACCAAAGTAGTCTAATGATTCAGATGCTTCTCAACTATCAATCTAAAAGTGAAAACTTGGTTGACTTGTTAACTACACCTTAACTCCATCATTATTATTCTTGTATGTAGCACTCGTAAATTTCAAGCCCTTGTCTGGTACCACAAAAGGATACGGCTGTTACTAAAGCTTTTCTATCAACTGAATCAAAAGGCGGTTTATAATCAATAAAACTGAGAACCAAAGGAGTCTAATGATTCAGATGCTGCTCAACTATCAATCTAAAAGTGAAAACTTGGTTGACATGTTAAATACACCTTAACCCCATCATTATTATTCTTGTATGTAGCACTCGTAAATTTCAAGCCCTTGTCTGGTACCACAAAAGGATACGGCTGTTACTAAAGCTTTTCTATCAACTGAATCAAAAGGCGGTTTATAATAAATAAAACTGAGAACCAAAGGAGTCTAATGATTCAGATGCTTCTCAACTATCAATCTAAATGTGAAAACTTGGTTGACTTTGTTAACTACACCTTAACCCCATCATTATTATTCTTGTATGTAGCACTCGTCAATTTCAAGCCCTTGTCTGGTACCACAAAAGGATACGGCTGTTACTAAAGCTTTTCTATCAACTGAATCAAAAGGCGGTTTATAATTAATAAAACTGAGAGCCAAAGGAGTCTTCTGATTCAGATGCTTCTCAACTATCAATCTAAAAGTGAAAACTTGGTTGACTTGTTAACTACACCTTAACCCCATCATTATTATTCTTGTATGTAGCACTCGTCAATTTCAAGCCCTTCTCTGGTACCACTAAAGGATACGGCTGTTACTAAAGCTTTTCTATCAACAGAATCAAAAGGCGGTTTATAATCAATAAAACTGAGAACCAAAGGAGTCTAATGATTCAGATGCTTCTCAACTATCAATCTAAAAGTGAAAACTTGGTTGACTTGTTAACTACACCTAAACCCCATCATTATTATTCTTGTATGTAGCACTCGTCAATTTCAAGCCCTTCTCTGGTACCACAAAAGGATACGGCTGTTACTAAAGCTTTTCTATCAACTGAATCAAAAGGCGGTTTATGATCAATAAAACTGAGAACCAAAGGAGTCTAATGATTCAGATGCTTCTCAACTATCAATCTAAAAGTGAAAACTTGGTTGACTTGTTAACTACACCTTAACCCCATCATTATTATTATTGTATGTAGCACTCGTCAATTTCAAGCCCTTGTCTGGTACCACAAAAGGATACGGCTGTTACTAAAGCTTTTCTATCAACTGAATCAAAAGGCGGTTTATAATCAATAAAACTGAGAACCAAAGGAGTCTAATGATTCGGATGCTTCTCAACTATCAATCTAAAAGTGAAAACTTGGGGGACTTGTTAACTACACCTTAACCCCATCATTATTATTCTTGTATGTAGCACTCGTCAATTTCAAGCCCTTGTCTGGTACCACAAAAGGATACGGCTGTTACTAAAGCTTTTCTATCAACTGAATGAAAAGGCGGTTTATAATTAATAAAACTGAGAACCCAAGGAGTCTAATGATTCAGATGCTTCTCAACTATCGATCTAAAAGTGAAAACTTGGTTGACTTGCTAACTACACCTTAACCCCATCATTATTATTCTTGTATGTAGCACTCGTCAATTTCAAGCCCTTGTCTGGTACCACTAAAGGATACGGCTGTTACTAAAGCTTTTCTATCAACTGAATCAAAAGGCGGTTTATGATCAATAAAACTGAGAACCAAAGGAGTCTAATGATTCAGATGCTTCTCAACTATCAATCTAAAAGTGAAAACTTGGTTGACTTGTTAACTACACCTTAACCCCATCATTATTATTCTTGTATGTAGCACTCGTCAATTTCAAGCCCTTGTCTGGTACCACAAAAGGATACGGCTGTTACTAAAGCTTTTCTATCAACAGAATCAAAAGGCGGTTTATAATCAATGAAACTGAGAACCAAAGGAGTCTACTGATTCAGATGCTTCTCAACTATCAATCTAAAAGTGAAAACTTGGTTGACTTGTTAACTACACCTTAACCCCATCATTATTATTCTTGTATATAGCACTCGTCAATTTCAAGCCCTTGTCTGGTACCACAAAAGGATACGGCTGTTACTAAAGCTTTTCTATCAACTGAATCAAAAGGCGGTTTATAATCAATAAAACTGAGAACCAAAGGAGTCTAATGATTCAGATGCTTCTCAACTATCAATCTAAAAGTGAAAACTTGGTTGACTCGTTCTCTGCCCTTCCCAGAAACCACTCTCTTCTTCTCTTAGAACCTAATCTACAACATCTCTAATTCTATTAAGTATCATCATAAAAAGTTTTTTTATTTAATTATTTATTTATTTCATGTACACTATGATGCACAAATATAGATAGACCTTTTCGAATTTTTACCATATCCCATGTCGTTTTAAGATTTAGAAACTGAATTGCATCTTGTTATGGCCTGCTGTAAACACAAAGACCAACAGAGTAATGTAAAGAAGAGAAAAGAAAGAGGAAAATAACAACAAAACAAAAGCAAAAGTTAGAATATAATATAAGTATAATAACCATACAAAATAATGGAGTAAATCTATTGTTTAAAATGGAACACCATGGGTGTCTTTTGATTCGTTTGTTACAGGCCTACTCCCAGTGGCACCATTAGGGCCTGTAATACTATATTTCCAATTATTACTTCCCAAAGTCATTGGCCAAGAAAGTTATTGGCATACTGGTAGTAAATCTTTGAAGAAGTTGTCTGAAGAAGTACCGTATCCGGCATTTCAAGCTGTAAGCCTCTAGGCTATCATTTTATTTTTTAATGCCTACTCTGAACAAGGATGAGCCTTATACTATGTATCCAAGCTAGTGTTTAATGTCAATCGTATTCATTCAGTCTAAGGTTATTTTTCCCTGCCCTCTGGAAGTGGGAGGGGGGTTCTTCCAGATGTCAGTGATAAGCACCGCAACTAAAAACAATAGGTATATGGATGACAGGCACTTAACGATTAGCCTGAACGTTTTCCTCTTTCACAGCAATGTATTGGGAAATAGTTCTCAAATAAATAAATATCCAAATAGGGTCTCAAACTGTTCATAAAATCTCAACACTCTGTCCCCTAAATGTCTAGTTTTTATTACATATAATCCTATTGAATTGTTTGCTTAAGGTGTTTTTCAGCAACTGTCCATATTGAACAGGGTTGGAAGATTGATGGTGGGACTAATATATTTATAAATCCAGTGATCATGGTCTTAAAAACACAGGATTGTTCTCGAGAACGACTGACAGTACAATCGGGTTAGTTAGAATCTAGTCTAGATTGTTGCTGGGACCACAAACATTCATTAATCTAGATAGTTAGTGGAAGGGTAGTTTTGGGATTATCAGTCCGTAATCCAGATCGTTGTTGGGAAAAGTTTTAAGTGAAAAGTTTCCTTTTTCCTTTTTGAGACTATAGTCCCTCGATACATACATAGCAATTTATTTCGAAAACAAGTGGCAAACATTCATTAACCTAGATTGTTAGTGGAAGGGTAGTTTTGGGATTATCAGTCCGTAATCCAGATCGTTGTTGGGAAAAGTTTTAAGTGAAAAGTTTCCTTTTTCCTTTTTGAGACTATAGTCCCTCGATACATACATAGCAATTTATTTCGAAAACAAGTGGCAAACATTCATTAACCTAGATTGTTAGTGGAAGGGTAGTTTTGGGATTATCAGTCCGTAATCCAGATCGTTGTTGGGAAAAAGCTTTAAGTGAAAAGTTTCCTTTTTTCTTTTTGAGACTATAGTCCCTAGGTACATACACAGCAATTATTTCAAAAATGAGTGTCAAGTTTCAAATTTACAAAAAAATACAAAACAGGCAAAAAGTTGGCAAAATTATTTGAAAAATGCAACAAAATACGAGGAAAATCGTCAACATTTGAGATTCAAAAGAGGCCTTGGTCTAAAGGCCTCACCATACCTGCGTTCGTCAGAGCTCCATATTGTCTGCCTGGGAAATTTTAGTTTATGAGAAACAAATTTAAATGAAAGGCACACCTGAATTTACATATCTGGCAATTTTGGCAAATAACCCCCCAATTTATTTTTTTTCTTAAGGCTCAACCATTTTTGTGATAAGCGTTTTTTTTTGTTTTTTTTTTAGTAAAGTAAAGTTCATGGGAAAAACGGGCTGATTGTGATTTTTCAATGAAGCAAAATAGTAAATGAAAAAGAATTGAAAATATTTTTGCTTAATTCATGTTGTTTTGGGAACTCAAAGTTGAAAGAATAGGAAATTACTTAAATAAAGAAAACAATGGAGAGTATTCCAACAAAGTGGATCCACCCAAAATAAGCGATATGCAGATTAATATCTGCATATACGAGAGATAAAGGCAGGGTGGGCTTCTCCTAGGGAGGGGGGGTGTTCTTATTCTGAGATTGTCAGAGGACTCCTCCCACTAATTTGGCAAGGTGAGAAATGTATGCACTTATGCTCATTATATTTCAGATGGCTTTAAAAAATGATTTATTTCTTTTAGCAAGTAATCATTTGTTATACTTCTTTTTTCTGCATTTTATTATTATTAGTATTATTATTTTTTATTGAATATGTCATCAAGCTATCATTGAAAAAAAAACGAAGAAATAAAAGGACAGAGCAATAACAATGGTAATTTTGCTTTTTTAAAATATAAATCTACTTTACTATTTCAGCTCCCAAGTCCAGGGTTTTGCGGAAAACTGCGGTGATTTTGTGGATTGGAACGATTTTTACCAGCCCTTTTGCGGAAAAAACGCCAACAAAAGTTTTTATTCTAAATATAATAAATTCTAGCAAGCATATATTCCAATTATGTAAACCGTATTTATAGTCATTTTACAGTTGCACTGTTACTTCAACCGTGAGTAAAGCAAGTTCTGGAGCTGTGGAAGCAATCCAGATATTGAAACTCTCTAATCCCATTGGTTTTCTGAGGGATTTGAAGAATAATGGCGCAATTATCATTGGAACAAGTAAACCAGAGGAAGGCGTTACACCTTTACTTAATCTGAAACTAGCAAATGGCCCTGTATTTGTCCTTTTTGGTATGCCTTCTTCTTCTTCTTTTAGTCTTAACTGAGATCTGTTTCTCTTTTTTTCAGATATGAGGGAACTACTTCTCACAGTAGGAGGCCAACTGAGCCCAATACTGCAGTTTTACCAACACCCCAAAACAAAATGTACCACAAATTGAGTGAAAAATGTACCAGAGACAAAAAAAATGCACCATATTCCAAATTTTTTTCCCGCGTGTTCGGTTCAGCGTAACACGCGGATCGTCGGTGACGTACCGTAAAGTACTATCTATGAAAATTTTGCATAGGACATTTTCATTCACTTTCTTTCTCCATTCCTTTGTTTTTCTTTCTCTTCTAATACAGTACATTACTCCTGACAGTACTTGAAGAAATTGTTCGTAATAACACATATTGCAACAGAAACATTTTATTACAGGCCAACAAAAGTCGTTGTTTTTCGGCCACTTACGACCATTTATAAACATGGCAAACTTTGTAAAACCCTTTCAAACTCAAAACGAGAAGAAATTAGCATGAGTAGAGATCAAAATCCCTATGCCTTTCCAAGGCCAGAACAAAATTTGTCCTTAACTGAAAACGTATAAATTTTTTTACTTTAATAACTTTAATAAATCAAATAACATTAACATTTTGAATACTAAATATCAGTCTATGTATATTAAACTGACAATGCAGATTCATTGTAATTTTTTTTCATTAAAGTGTAAATTTTGTTCTGGCCTTGGGAAGGCACAGGGGTTTTGAGCCCTACTCATGTTAATTTATGCTCGTTTTGAGTTTGAACTCGGTTATTTATTGTAATTTCTGTTCGTTTTGGGTTTCATTTATTTATCGATGCTGATTTGTGGTAGTTTCACGCTTGGTAGATTATTTGACTTTATTTTTTGCTCATTTTTGATTTAATGGAGTTCTTTACTTTTCTTGAAAAGCTTTTTTTTGGAAAAAGTTTTTTGAATTAATTTCTGTTCGTTTTATATTGATATAGTCTTTTCAGAGAAAAAGAAAATAATAGTTTAAATCTTTTCTTTTTTTAAGACTTTATAGTTTGGCCTGCTATTTGTCCGCCGGAGAAAAATTTGGGTATTGCCTCCTTCTCTCACTTTAAAAGTCTAAAACCTACTGCGTCATTGGCGCTTTACTGAAAACTATATGCGTCTTGAACAGTCTTGGAAAGTCTAAACAAAATCAAATTCAATATTTGATATATAATGATATTATTTGTTGAATGATACGTCAGTACAATAATTTATTTCACTCTAATTTTATTTTTATTTTCAATGCTGAAAGAACTGGAAAAGAAAATATTTGTAATATAATTCGTTTTCAGTTAAGCACCAATAACGCAGTAGGCTTTTGGTTCTTATTTACAGTTAAGGAAGGGGGCAGTATCCAAATTCTTGTTTGTAGTAAAACTATATTCGTCTTGAACAATTTTAGAAAGAACTAATAAATTAAACTGAATATTTGATGTATAATGACATTAATTGCTGAAAGCTCATCAGTCCCAAATTTTACTGTAAATTTAATGTCTATTTTCAATATTAAGTACAAAAGAAAATGTTTGTCAAAAATCGGTTTTCAGTAAAGCACCATGACGCAGTAGGTTTTTGACTTTTACAGTGAGAGAAGGAGGTTATACCCAATCTCTTGTTTGTAGGGAATTTTCTTCGTTACGAGATTGATTCGCATATTCAATTTAAGTTTCATTCGTTTTAAGGTTTATTTATTCATTTACATTAATATCTATTGCATGTTTGTTTGCATTGATTGTTTATTCGTTTTAAGTTTCATTTATGCTTAAATAGCAAAATATTTTTTTTCCGTTTTAAGCTTGATTTTCGTATTCAATCTAAGTTTCACTCATTTTAAGATCTATTTATTCATATATATTATTACTTGTTGTATGTTTTTTCCTACGATTGTTTATTTAAATTCTGTTCGTTTTGGGTTTCATCTATTCTTTATTAGTAATTTCTGGTCGTTTTGAGATTGAATTTTATCATGTATTTTTATTTTCTTAGCTAAAGTTTAAAATAGACTTTACTTTTGTTTTAAAAACTTATTTTTCGGAAAACTTTTTTTTTAATTAATACGAAAAAAGGAAAATAGGTGACTGCTTGTCTGTCTCTTGTCTTGACTATGCTGAACAGATCAGGGTGAAATAAATGTTTATAGATGAAAGAATACAACCATAGGTACAAAAACACTGAATTGTACCACATTGTACCATAGTTTTGTAAAATGTACCATATTGTGTGGGATTGTACTAAATTGTACCAGTAGAGGTGAAATGTACCAAAATGGTACAATTGTACCACGTTTGTCATCACTGCAATACTGCATAAAGCCGGATTAATTTTTGACTATGTTTACCTCAAAGGTCGTGACTCCTCGAGGGGGCTATGTGACAGGCAGGTTTGGATTACAGTTCCGAGATTTCATTGACGCGCATAAGGATCTCTAGCACACCTTTCCATAAACTCCAATTATATTGATTAGATTTTAATTCTGAAGGGAAAAAAGCATATGGTAAACCATTGTAATCGTTGTAAAGCAAATATTTTAGAACAATGCAGTCATAGGCAAAGAGTATGGGTAACTTATAAGAGTGGGAACTGGTCCTAGTATTGACAAAAAAAAAACTATCAACACCATCTAGCCTTTGACAGCACTTGGTATTTTTTCAGTTTAATAATAATAATAATAAATTTAATTATTGTAGTTGGTGAAAATTAGGGCAGTAATAATCATCTGATCTCAGGTCATGACAGAAAAATGATTACAGAGATTGACAAATTTCTAACTATCACCACATGCTAGATGGCGTTAATTGTTTTTTTCTGTCGACACTAGTGCCAGTTTCCACTCTTGTAAGTTACCCATACTCTTTAGTCATAGGATTACGAAGTCTATTGCCTTACTCGAGATCCTTTAGTTCAAGGTCATAATTATGCAAGACCAATTTGAAATGAAAAGAAAAGCGCTAGTTGGTTTTGTCAAGTAGAATCATATGCTCTACCATTACTAGGTCTTTTACTTTGAACAAGAAAACTAATTTCATCGCTAATATATCTGACTATCTGGGTCGCTTAGAGACTCGGCAATTATGCATAGAGAATGGAACATGGTTTAATGTGGACTCCTCTTAAGATAACACACGCTGGGGCGTAGTCAAAAACAAATGAAGGGAGGTATTTGCGGCTTTCCAGTGTTTAAAGGTAGAAATACTTCCAGTCATGGATATCCAGTGGAAAGTTGATCTAACTTATAAAACACCCTTGTAAAAACTGTGAAAATAAGGAAAATTACCGAAGGAAAATGCTAATGAAGAAAGATGTTTCAGGATGTTTCTTTTATCAGACTATGAGAAGCCTTCTGAATTATTCTCCTTAAAAAAGCATACCACTTATTAGTACAACTTCTCCTTAAACATTTTAAAAATATACCCTCAATAAACTAGATTGGAATATAAAGTTAGAGTTAGTTCAGACGTTTGGGGAAAACGCATGGGATTTACTATAGGTAGAATAGGGAGAATGTTCACACGTATCCGAACTGCAAATATTGGTAAAACATTCAAACATCAGAAGTCATAACTGAAGATACAGACTTGGAAGTTGCTTTTTTAGCTTGTAGAGATTTCGTGTAGTCTGAACTTGAAGCATCATACGAAAGCTGATAATTCTGTACAAGGGCAATCAAATTGGGTGTTTTATGATGCCTGACAATCGACATTTTTTTCAAATTTCAAAAGTACCGTCACAAATTCCCTGTCACTTCAGCCCTCCGTACGCAAAAACTAGAAAAAAATCCGAACCATACTCCGAACGGGAATTACGAAACTCCCTATCGAAATTCCTGTAGGGAGAACGGGAATTCCCAAACGTCTGAACTAACTCTTAAACATTAGAACGCTTAATTCGGTTAACGAAATTCACATAAACATTGTAAACGTCTCTGCTGTGACCATGGAAACAACAGCCAACACAAGGGGAATCCCAAACGTTACATCTGTTGCCACTTTTGATTAAACGCGTAACTAATTAAACAACAGCCAACACAAGGGGAATCCCAAACGTTACGTCTGGTGCCACTTTTCATTAAACGCGTAACTAATTAAACAACAGCCAACACAAGGGGAATCCCAAACGTTACGTCTGGTGCCACTTTTCATTAAACGCGTAACTAATTAAACAACAGCCAACACAAGGGGAATCCCAAACGTTACGTCTGGTGCCACTTTTCATTAAACGCGTAACTAATTAAACAACAGCCAACACAAGGGTAATTTTTTTAAGTTATGTCTGATATCATTTCTCCGACAAGAAAGATCAGGAAAGCAATAATTTTTATTTATCCTAGTGATGATTACAAGAAACATTCGAAGATACAAATATCACTTAGCTAATAAAAAAGATCTGAAAATCAAATCTTTTGTCCCTCTTCTTTCTGGGCTAGGTTGACAATAAAACTTGAAGCTGATTTACTGCCCTCTTCTTCTTCAATATGGTAAATAAATTTAAGTATAACTTATTATATATAACTAACATGGGCGCCCATAAGCTGAATTCCAGGGGGGGGCAAACCTCATCTAATTGGCACTTTTAATGATATATAATAGAAATCTCAGAACGAAAATATAAAAACAAGGCATTCAGCCAGGGGGGGGGGCGGGAGCCCCCCCTGCCCCCCCATATGGGCGCCCATGATAACTAACTAAATATATAATATGTAACTAAATTTATATTTAACTTGCAATCTGGATTAATTTGATGTTAAAAATTTAGGCTACTGCTGTGAAACCGGAATATTGAGTACTCTTACGTTTTCTAATGTTAGCATTACAGAGTGAAAAGCAGCCTTTATTTGTGATTTTATTGCTGTTTTGTTTCCATTTTCCGCTTTCATGTAAAAGTAGACAATTAGTACACAAGTCAGCTTATTGACAGAAGACAAAAATGGAACTAAAATTGTCAATATCTGGTACTTTCTGTTGCTAATAAATATAATCTTCACCTGAGCTGCCTCCCAAATGTATGATATGCAAAGGTTAATTCTTATTTTGGTGTTTGATTTCATTAACTCTAATCCCTAGGTGACAAATTAGAGCATTAATATTTAGGCTTCATGGCCAGAAAATATAACAAATAAAGAAAAAAAAAACAGTTGACTTTTAGCATAGACGTCTAAGCCTATTATCAAATTATTTATTATTCTGTTATTATTATTATTTAGACTTAAAGATCTATTACTTTGAAAATGTAGTAGTTTTTCAGCATTTTCAGTGGTTGCTAACAATTATTAGCAACAATCTTTTGCAGATGCGTGGAAACATGAATTTTGACTTTAAAAAATTGTTATATTCAGCAAGCTTGTTAGAGATGATATCTTTATATATTTTTTTTCCGCTAATATACAAAAAATTGATTGTCTTTTGTTAGGTCTTTGAAGTAGTTCCTCAATTACGTTTCTTGCCCTTGGCAGGGTTTCCATGTGCATAATTAAATTTCTTAGAATAATAACCGAGTTTCGCTTCTATTTTTCAGCAATCAGTTCAGGGAATCGCAGTAATTGTTAAAAATTAATTGTTTAGCTCAGAATTGGAATTAACCTTCAATTGAGACAAAGTAAATTTTTGGGGGGTATTTCGAACAATATTGTAACTTTTTTTCAAATACTAAATTATTTTCGTAAAGTATCCCGAGTAGAATATCATATTAATCCTAAGAGACAGAGGGATTGGCAGCTGTGGATTGAAATTTTACCAACAACTTTTCATATTATGATTAGCTCATCGCACAATGTAGACCTAAAAAGAATATCTCCTCCATCTTCAGACCCCTACCTGCCTCCCTCGTGGATAAGCTTTTATATATGAATATGTTTTTTTCAGGTAATGAAGGTTCAGGGTTGCCAAAAGAAGTCAAAGAGTTGTGTTCGCTACTTGTTTCAATTGGTGGGAACCCAATAGAAGAGTCCATTGAATCACTGAACGTTACATCAGCTGCTTCTATTATTTTGTACGAAATTATGAAGAATAGAAATGATTAATTCACTTAATGTATAATTTTACAAATTATTTATTGTAGTCATAAATACTAGCAACCACCCAGACGAAGCTGACATTTTAAATTTGTATAAAAATGAATGAAACATGCAGAATGCTGGCATTTTGTTAGCTGGAAAAGCTTTAATGGCATATGAACGATACCTGTATGTATCAGTTTAAAGTCCAAATTAAGGCCTCAAAAGCTCCTACCTGTATCCTCCTTTACTTGTAAGTCTTGTCTTTACCTGCACCTCTTTTAATTTTAAATTATTTTTATTGTTATTGCTATTATTATTATTATTATAATAGTTATTTTTATTATTATATGTATATATTATATATATATATATATATATATATATATATATATATATATATATATATATATATATATATATATATATATATATATTAACACTACAATATGTATCAATTGCAGGTCTTGGCAAAAATAAATAAGAAGTACTATTCACACGAAGATAAGCGATCTCCACATCACCTAACAACAAAAACAAATCTCACTTTGTCAGCGACATCCAGGGCTCGGGAGTATAAGAAGTACTATTCACACGAAGATAAGCGATCTCCACATCACCTAACAACAAAAACAAATCTCACTTTGTCAGCGACATCAGCGACATATATGTATGTATGTATTATTGTTATTACATTATTACAGGGGAGAAAAAATTCTCATTAGTCTGGAAAAATTTTTGTTTGATTTTGCTCATCTTAGACTGCGAGCTTTGGCAAGACAATCCCTGAACTCAAGTTTTACTCTAAGCCAAACCTTGTTTTATATGTTATTGTTTTTTAAGTTAGGACCTGTTTTCACACGATCTTTTAAGCCTTTAGAACTTGGAAATATTGGAGGAGGGATCTTTGAAATACCTTCTCAGGTCCTAGTTTGGACGGAAAATCTGTTCCTGGGTATCCTGACCTACGTTGAAGGGTGAAAGGTTGACGATTTAGAAGAGTCGATGAAGTCTTTGCTCTGAGTATTTACTTTGGAACATAAAAATATTGCAAATTATTTATTTATTTATACCAAAATACGGTAAGTTTTATAAATCTTGTCACACTAAACATTATAAAAAAGTTTATGATAATGCTGACAACATAACACATGCATACAATTCTATGAAAAATAACACACTATGAAAACATACGGGTCACAAAACAGCTAATACAAAAAAATAAAAATATTCTCGAAACGGAGTAATTGGTAATTTGCCATATGGGTAATCCAATACATGTTTATCAAATTTGAGACTCGAATCAAAGCAAACCCCAAGGTTTCGAACATACTCCACGATTGAAATTGATTTACCATCAGCGAAGTAATGGTAATGTTGAGGGAGTCTACGCAAATAGTGCACAGCATTGCATTTGGTTTCGTTAATGAACATAGAGTTCGCCGTACACCACTGGCGCAGAGCAACCAAATCCTCTTGAAGTAAAGAAATATCATTCACGACTGACCTGTAAACTTTTACATCATCTGCGAACATTTTTAAGGTCGAATTCCGAACAACACGTTGCAAATCATTGATAAAAAGGCAGAAGAGTACCGGCCCAAGACGACTGCCTTGCGGAACTCCGTTTATGGCAGACATAGATGATGACAGAGCATCACCCACCGCAACCTCCTCGGTTCTGTTTGTAAGATAATCTATTATCCATGCTTCAGTTCGCGGGCCGATATCATATAGTTGACATTTCTTTATCAGAAGTGGGATGGAAATTTTGTCGAACGCTTTGGAAAAGTCAATGTAAATACAATTAAACAAAATGCCATTATCTGCCATGAATTGAAAATCATCTTCAGAAATTGCGTGTTACAAGAACGCCTTTTACGCAACCCATGCGGAGCTGAATGTCATAAGTTATTTTCCTCAAAATGTGCCTGGATTCTGCTCACCAGAACTTTCTCCATTATACGGGAAAAGATAGATATATTTGAAATTGGTCTGTAATTTTTAAAATGGGACTTTGAACCATTCTTGTACAACGGCCTAATGATTGCTCTTTTTCCAAGCTGAAGGACATTCACCAGACGAGAGACAAAGCTTAAAGAGATATGTGAGTCCAGCAAGCACTGATGCAAGTTCGCGTAACATCATATTTGAAAATCCATCAATATCCGGCGCCTTTTCTGGATATTATGATAAACAGAAAAAGAGAAATTGTAATGAAACACGTGAAAATTGCACTTTTATGCTAATTTCAGAAAATTAAAGTGTCAGAACCAAGCTAAGATCCAGGAGAATCAGACCTTAAACATATGTACCGAACTTCTCGACGACCTTCTATTAATATTTAGATTGTAAAACTGACTGCCTGATTGTAAACTTTAGCTTTTTGTTGATTAAAAAAAGCAAGTTTTTTTTAACTGAAAATAAGGAGCAATATTAAAACTTAAACCGAACAGAAATTATTACGTATATTAGGGGGGTTGCCCCCTATTCAGCACCTTGCTCTTCACGCTAGAATTTTTTAGTACTTTTTAAAAAGCTTCTTATTATTCTAATTAATTCTAATTTTTATTAATTATTAATTCTAATTACTAATTCTTTTACTAATTATTAATTCTTTTACTAATTATTATTCTAATTAATTCTATTATTCTAATTATTCAGGAGTCGTTTTTAAAGAATTGGGACCCAACTGAAACTAGCGTAAAGAGCAAGGTGTTGAGGAGGGAGCAGCACCCCTTATATACGTAATAATTTCTTGTCAAATTTGTTTTTTTTTTCTAATTTCTGATCGTTTTTTAAATAATCCCAGGAAATCTGGCTGCACCTCCACGGAAAAATCCCTTTACTGTACGAATTGCATAAAAATCATGTCATTTCACTTCGTTGATAGATAGTCTATCATCCATCTACCCTAAGACAGAACTAAGGTAGACAGTCATAGAATAAGGGTAGTTCAAATAGTCTATGAGTTTCTGTTAGCCATTTGAAAGCCATTCGAGACCCCAGAAAAAATGAATTCAGTAGTTTAATAATTCAACTGTACACTTGCTTGAATTTTGCTTGTGTCTGATTTATTATCCACTTGCTTGAATTTTTATTCAAAATC
Organism: Artemia sp. Qi Xiang Cuo; assembly: GCF_049724085.1. Lineage (NCBI taxonomy): Eukaryota > Metazoa > Arthropoda > Branchiopoda > Anostraca > Artemiidae > Artemia > Artemia sp. Qi Xiang Cuo. Next base: position 60,269 of record NW_028300533.1, read on the forward strand.
TTAACACTGACCAAAATTATCGAATTAGATTGCCATCAAATTTGAGTGAGGAAAAGTAATAAAGAAATCTTTCTGGTTGTAGGAAAAATGGTAATACAGAAGAAAAGATCTTGTGGTGACACATGAACCTGGAGTAGTTTCCGCTCCCTATGGTCTAAAAATCTTTTTAAAATTATAGCTTAAGGGCAAACCCTATTATTCCGAAGGGCTTGCTTACCGGTAACTGATTAAAAAAATGTAGCAGAATAAGTTTTGCTTTTATTGGCACCTAATTGGTTAGATGAGTGGTTAGCGTTCTAGACTTGAAATCCTTTATCCGTGAGGACAGGGATTCGAGTCTTGGTGTCGCTGGTTATTTGGTTTAGAACAGAAGTCAGTTGCCTGATCCCTAAGCTCAGCCAGAGTCGACCTGCCTCTAAACGGGTACCTGGAGAAATCCTGGGAAGGTATACAGGAAGGATGTGCAAAAGCACAGGATGGCTGTTTACCAACCTCCCATTGCACTTCCTGGCTGAAGGGTCGTGAAACAGAGATCAGTACCACCGGTAGGGACTGTAAAGATCAAGGCCATATCCTTTAAATTCTATCTAAACGGGTACCTGGAGAAATCCTGGGAAGGTATACAGGAAGGATGTGCAAAAGCACAGGACGGCTGTTTACCAACCTCCCATTGAACTTCCTGGCTGAAGGGTCGTGAAACAGAGATCAGTACCATCGGTAGGGACTGTAAAGATGAAGGCCATATCCTTTAAATTCTATCTAAACGGGTACCTGGAGAAATCCTGGGAAGGTATACAGGAAGGATGTGCAAAAGCACAGGATGGCTGTTTACCAACCTCCCATTGCACTTCCTGGCTGAAGGGCCGTGAAAAAGAGATCAGCATCACCGGTAGTGAATGTAAAGATCAAGGCCATATCCTTTAAATTCTATCTAAACGGGTACCTGGAGAAATCCTGGGAAGGTATACAGGAAGGATGTGCAAAAGCACAGGATGGCTGTTTACCAACCTCCCATTGCACTTCCTGGCTGAAGGGTCGTGAAACAGAGATCAGTACCACCGGTAGGGACTGTAAAGATCAAGGCCATATCCTTTAAATTTTTTTGATTGATTTATCAAGATTATGGATGGGCTGAATTGATTCGCAGACCAGGAGGCGGAAGGCCTAGTGCTTCCACACGCAAAAACAAATATATACATATCACCAATAGCTTCTGGGCTATTGAAGCCTCCTCGGGTGTGGTGTTTTGAAATACGGCTTGTCTGTCTTTCACCCCCTTTTTAAAGGAGCCTTTCAGTTTCAGACCAGCTTGGGCAGCAGCACTCGTCCCTTAAAAGATAAGTGAGAGGCACCCAAAATTCGTCAGCAATCAGCAACAAATTGCACTCTTTTATGGAGGAAGGAATAGAAGTGGAGTTAAGAACAGATTTTCACGTTCTGACTTAAAAAAAAGTGTGAAATATTGGTTTGGAAAAGTTGGTGAAGTCATCGTTCTCAATGTTTACTTTTGAACATAAGAGTAGGCTATTGCAAATTATGATAAATAGAAAAAGAGAAATTGTAATAAAACACTTGAAAATTGTAATTTCAATAAAAAATGAAGGTTTTGGTCAGAACCTAGCTAAAGTCTTGGAGAATCAGCATCTACACATGTAAATTGAACTTCTTGAGGGCCTTCTATTAAAAGTTAAAACGTAAAACTGACTATTCAATTGTAAACTGCAGATGTTTGTTGATACTCTAACTGTATATTTGATTATCCACTTGCTTGAGTTTTTAAAGTCGTAATCTTAGCACTGATCCAAATTATGAAATTGGATAGCCAGGCCGAAATTTGAGTGAAGGAAAGTAATACTAAAAAAACTTTTCTGCTAGATACCAATGGTAACCGATTTAAAAAAAATAATAATAAAAGGCACCTAATTAGATTATTATTTTTATGAGTGGACTAAGTCAATGTCCAGGCCAAAAAGGCCTGTCTCCACGCCCAGTCCCTCCATCACGACAAGCGGCTCTCGATCCTCTCAGAAGGGGAACTAGCAAAAGAATTTCATCTCCAAACTCGGAATGCTCCTCAAGAGACCTTTTCTTACGCCAGGGCGGTGCTACATATCTCCAGGGGAATTCAACCCCTTGGGCATAATCTTGGCTGTCATTCCATTTATACATTGATTGTAAGAGGAGAGTGACGCATGGTATCAATATAGACATTCGCTTTTGTTTATTGCTTTAAATACGCCAGTGCTGGAAGTTTTGTTTAATATGTGAGTTTGTTTCCTACTTATTTATTTTTTTTTCTCTCTCTCTTCGTGTGTTTAGTTGTTGTATTTGTGTGTGTTATTTCTTAAAAGAACATTTTTTCGCTTTTTTTTAGAAAGGTTCCCGGACGTGGGGCCGAAATATTCGGAATATTCGGAGTGTGGCCTAAGAAATTATTTAAGTCAAAGAACGGGCTTATTGTTTTATTGACAAAGTGATACAGAGCATAGACGACCATACACCCAACCACAGAAGTAATATAATTTCAGCATTTTGAGCGAAATTCGAGCTTCTTAATCAGTTGATAGATCAACTGCAGTTAATCCTCAAGGGAACCTTACGTAAACTATTTCCACCCAGGGTTCATAAAGTTGATCGCTTAGAAGCTTTCATCAACCGTTTCATTTAGAGTAAATAACCTCTTTTTGGGCGCTGGTTTCTTTAATATTTAATCAATTTCGTTCAATAAGCCAAAGAAAAGGAATAAGCAAAAGATTCACATATACGTTTAAATACTATAATATCGAATTGCCACTAATCACCTCCTGCGCTTTAAACAAGTTGAATAACTATTTAATCTAACATGCTTGATAAATACATCAGTGTTGTCCGGAACACGGTGCCGAAAGAAATTTGGTGAAAAGTCTGTAGATACTTTTTAGACGCGTAAGTTTAGCGCATGCGTGTTCCCAGGTAGTGAAATATTTGAACGGCAATTTCTTTTTGTTGGGCGTGCAATAAAATAGTTAAGTTTTCGTGGTCAAACTCCTTAAGAAGAAGACGATTATAAGGAACTTGAGCAGTTTTCACATTTTAACTGTTTCATGTCTTGTGAAAATATTTATAAATTCAAAAGGTTCCTTACCAACTCTTGTCCAGATCTTATTATCCTTTGCCTGAAGCTTGTTTATAGCGTTGTTTAAAACATGGTCTTGCCATTTACTAATGCTATCGTAAAAGTCTTAATACAAAACGGTCACGCTCGTCCATGGAATGTGGCCGAACTTAGAAAGTGGCTACCTACCTTACTCGGTCTAGTAGAACATTTTGGTCATAGGCAGCGCCATACTGCTGCCTAAGTAAAGAACGATGTGGGCACAATGTATTTTTTTTTTTTTCTTCTCCATACCCGGGCGCTTCGCATCGAAGGAGTGGTCGTAGAAACTTCGAAGAGGGCTCATTCGACTGGAAATTGGAATGGCTAGTGCCCTTTTTAATAGTCGAAAGTGATTGGAGGGCAACTAGTAACGAAAGTGATTTGCCTCAAGTAGAGGCAAAGTTTCACGTCCAAAATGCTACCACAGATTTGCCCAATGTAGAAGAAACGCCTAAATGATCCAATCGGCTGTGATAATTAAAGTGCGACATATGCCATTTTGGTCGAAAATGAGTGGTCGAAAACTCAGCACGAAGAATCGAATGGTGCAGTCATAATTGTCCTATTTTGTACGGTTATAAAGATAAAAAGAGACACACGCTAGTTTAGACAGAAGAGGATTATCTTATGAAGCTATAATGACATTTTTCTTTTTTTTTTGTCAAGGAAAAAGAAGACACGCCAAAAATGGATTGATTTTGCATTCGCTCAGAATACTTTTGACAGAAGAGGATTATCTTATCTAGCCTTTAGGAAAAAGAAGACATACGCCATAAAATGGAATAATTTTGAATATGCTTGGAATATTCGAATTTAATTTATACCACTGAAAAGAGCATACGAAGTAGGTTTAGAATATCTCCCCTTTATCTCCATTAGTCTCATCCTTCAGAGAGACCACATCCGACAAACTTTTTTGCTTTTTGGCTCTCCTGAAGTTACAAAAACGGCGTATCTCCCACTTTTAATTATCACGTCCGTAATATTCACTGGGCGACTTATTAGAGTGGAAATTGACACTACTGTCTAAAAGAGAATTGCCAGCACCATCTAGCGTTTGGCGTTTCTTTGTAGTTTTTTCAAGCTTCGGGATTGTTTTTTTTTTCAAATAGTTCATAGTAATTAATTGTAAGCAGCGACGCGGCTCAACAGGACTTTAGAAATTAGCGTAAAGAGCAAGGGATTGAGGAGGGGGTATCCTCCCACGCATACGGAATATTTTCTTTTTGGTTTAAACTTTAATGTTGCTATTTACTTTTTTTTTTTTTTTTTTTTTTAATCATAAACTTAAAATCAAGACACATATAACTACAATAGTTTCGCCAATTATAATCCTTGGGTGGGGGAGGGGCAAAGTTTGAACAAATTTCCCAAGCCAAGTGAAAATGAAAAATTAAAGAAGAGGCATATACTACCATAAAGTGTCAATTGGTTCAAGCTTGCTAACCTTTCTAGTTCAAGCACCCCAGTCGAGACTTGCCGGCTCAGGTGTTTTTGTTAGTGAATTTCTTACAAAGCGAAAAAAGTCGATATTGGAAGCTGCGAGAGATAAATTCAGGATTAAGAATGTGTGGACAGATAAGGGCCGAATTTTTGCTCACTTGCCTGGTGAAAGTGCTAAGCGAAAAATCCGTTTCTTATCAGATACGTTCTGATAGATATTTCCGTTGTTATTGTGTATTGCATTTGGGCTTTCCCTATTTCAGTGAATCCATATATTTCGGGAATAATGCATATTTCTCCTTTGCTATTTATTTATTATAATCTTCGAGTTCTTCTGTATTGTTTGTTCCCTTGTTGCGCTGTTTCTTCATTAATGTCTTTTTTGTATTATTTTTCCCAAAAATATTGTTTGTTTCTATTTATTTTTGGGTGAACTTTTCGGTATTTCTTTCTCTATTTATTACTTCAATTGTGTCGTTTTCGATGATAGTATTTTTCTTAATTTGTAAATGCCTTCCTCAGGTCATTAATTTTTTTTTTTTTACTTTATTTTTATTTGTTTATTTTTTCATTTTTGTTTCTCTTCCCGTGCTAATGGTTCCTTCCAATAATACCTGCTTTATTTATTTATTAGTTTATTTCCTTGAATTTGAATTTGTTTGACTCTAGTTCGGGTGACATCTCCTCCTTGGATGAGCGACTGATCCATTTTGAAAATAACGCAATAGATTTTCTTAGCTTGATTAATAATTCCGTACGTCAGTCTGAAAAATCACCATCAAATCCCCATTTTTGAGTTAGTAGTAAGTATGTATCGGATTTTGATCGAGTATCCAAACGAGATGGTAGTTTCTCTGAGCTTCAGCTTAATGTACAAGGCCTTTGTTCTTCATTTGATGAATTGAAAAAAATAGTGCGTAGTGGCCACCCTGATTTTATTGGTCTTTGTGAGACTTCCCTTGATTCGAAAAATGAATCTCTATTGCATCTCTCTGGGTACAAGATGGAATGTTTAAATTGAAGTAGGATGACAAGAGGTGGCCTTGCTGTTTATGTTTCGGAATGTCTTCCGTATTCTGTTAGACGTGACCTGTCAAGAAATGAAGAAGGGATTTTTGAATCCATATTTATTTAGATTAAAACCCAAGCAGCAACTTTAATGTTGGTAATACGTACTGGTCTCCTAGAGGTTCTGTTTCCTCTTTCCTTCAGATTCTTGATGAGGTTTTGGAAACAATCCAACTTCATTCATATGAACTTGTTGTTGTTGGTGACTTCAACCTTAATTTGTGTGACCGGAGGTTATCCTCGTCCTTGCTAATTCTTTCAACAATGCTCGCTTGTGGAGCATTACCTTCTGCATGGATTCCAACTCGCATTACTAACACTACTGCTTCTTTGCTTGATAATATTTTTTCATCGTTGACCTTGGTGCAAAATTCTGTATTGACGAGTGATATCTCAGACCCTTTTCCTGTTTTTTCCATGCATGATTTTTCTGATTCTTTGCGTAGGAGGAGACAGGGAGCTGGTTTTTCCTATTTAAAATTGAATGGTCAGGGTTTGCATCTTCTCAGATCACGGTTGTCGAGTCGTTTGTGGAGTAATCCTGAAAATGAATCTAATATAAATTATTTGTTTAATTCGTTTTATAACTCTTTGAAGGAAGTTACCTTGGCTGAATATGTTGCGCCCCAGTCGAATCCAGCATCGAAAAGAACAACCCCTTTGAATCCTTGGATGACTCCGGGATTCCTTAAAATTTGGAGGAAGAAAATAATCTTTGGAAGGCGTACAGGTCCTCTAAGCCATCTTCTCGTGATTCTCGACTTCAACTTTTCAAAGCTTATAGAAGAGTTTATAATTCGCTTTGCCGAAAGGCCAAATCGGTATTTTATTACAGAAAATTCTCTGCGTGTGGTAAAGACATTAGGAAGACATGGTAAGTAATCAATTCTGTTATCAGGCCATCTTCTCTGCCTCCTTCTGTCCCTTCAAGTATTGTGATGGAAGGCGACAATGTAGAGGGTGAGCTAAAAGTTCAAGATGCGTTTACCTCCCATTTTGCTAATATCGGCAAAGCTACAGCCTCTTCTGTAAGTCTTTCTTCTTCTTTACCTGACTTTAGGTCTTACCTTGGACTGCCTTGTCCTAAATCAATGGCATTGGAACCTGCCCCTGAAGCTGAAATAGCCAGAATTGTCAATGGTTGAGGGGGTCTTCATATTCTGGCCCAGACAAACCTGCAAATCATCGTCCTATATCCCTTTTATCAGTGTTTAGTAAAATATTTGGAAAAGCTATGCTTTCTCGACTTCTTAATTTTCTTAATTCTAAACATTTTTTTCATGATTTTCAGTTTGGTTTTAGGGCGAAGCACTCAACTGAGCATGCATGCGCAACTCTTTTGAATTATTTACATTCAGTTCTTGGCTCTGGTCTGATACCTGCTGCCCTTTTTCTCGATGTACGAAAAGTATTCGACTCATTAACAAACAAGAATTTTCTTTGGAAACTGTCCCATATTGGTATAAGAGATTGGTATAAGCGAATGTCTATATTGATACCATGCGTCACTCTCCTCTTACAATCAATGTATAAATGGAATGACAGCCAAGATTATGCCCAAGGGGTTGAATTCCCCTGGAGATATGTAGCACCGCCTTATTCCCGATTTGTATAATATTTATATGGTTGATTTATTTTGGCTGATGTACAATTTTTAAACCCCTCGAGAATTGAGTTTGGCATTCCACAAGGATCTGTCATTGGGCCGATGCTCTTTTTAATCTATGCCAATAATCTTATTAATGCGGTTCAAAATTTAAAACTTACTATTTACTGTCGTCTATGTCGACCAGCATCCGTCACTAATTGTGACAGGAGTTCGTCCTTACAGGAGGCACTTATGGCTTTTGCTGATGACAGTACTCTTGGCACAGCTGATAGAACTGAGTCTGATCTATGTTCAAAGATAAATGCCCTTTTTGAAAGAGTTATCCAATGGTTTGATGTAAATTATCTTGTCTTAAATGTCGGGAAGTCTGTTTTTCTCCTTTTCTCCAGAGTTTCAAAGGCTTGTCGTCACTTAAATAAAATATATATGTATCACGAGGTTCTCTAAGTAGACCTAAGGATCGTTACGTTCGATTCCTAGGCATCTTGCTTGACGAAAATATTTCCTTCAGGCATCATATTGACCTGATTAAAATGAAAGTCTTCAGGAGTCTTGGAATCCTTAGAAAGTTCAACATATTTTTCCAGGGTCGATTCTTAGAATCTTGTTCTACAGCCTAGTTCAGTGTTATGTATTATACTGTTCTGTTATTTGGATGTCAACTTTCATCTTGTCTCTGATACCACTTTCAGAGCTAAATGATAAAGCAATGACTCGTATTAAGGAAAGTAACCAATGTTGTGTTACACCATTGCTTGATTTGATATCTCTCTATTTTCTTTCTTGTTCTTCTTTCATCTTTTTACTGTTGCACGGCCATCTTCCTGCTGCTCTATGTAATAATATATCTTTTGTTTCTGATCAATCGACTTATCATCTCCACACTTTCAGCAATTTACAAATTCTTCATATTCCATCAGTGAGGTCTGACTTCAACCCTCTGACAATTTGCAACAGGATTTGGAACACGCTCCCTGTGTCTGCACGAAGCTGCCACTCGTTTGGTATGTTCAAAAATTATGTTAGGGATTTTCTAGCTAGTAATTATGTTTTTCTCTCTCTTGTGTTGAGTCTCTTAAAGGTGTGAATGTATGATGTTAAAAATGTTTTTTGTTTTTTATGTATTTGTTTCATTTTTACTTCTCCCCTGTTTTTTTCCTGGCCATAGAGCCTTACGGGGGAGTTTATATTGAAGAGTATTTTGTTGAGTTTATTGATTGATAAAGGCAAAGGTACAATAAAGAAAACTTCCTGTTTCTGTGGATGTTTGAATTATGTAGGCCTATCTCCGTTTTTACGAGATCTTTGAAGACACTAAATTTCAGCTGGGGGAACAGGGGTCTGAGAGGGGAAGTGGACCCCCCTGCTTCATGGTAAATTATGCCCCCAGCCCTTGCCGTATATTTTTATGAATATACCTGGAAAAATCACTAAGGTTTCAATCTTCGCACCCACGAATCGATTGTGGGTGTCTGAACACGAGAGCATCATCCCCCTTGAAATTCCCGTGCACGAATCAGTAAAGATTGCATCCATTTCTATCTTTATGGTTCATTTACATTTTGCGGAAATCCGTGAGGAGATTCCGTCCGTTTTCGGGCTTTAAAAATTCTCTCGTTTTCCGCCACGATTTGGTCAAATGAGGACGGATTCTTGGCAAGGTATTTAAATGAATAAAACCATGACTATGGAACATCAAAATCTTTGTTTTTTCAGACTGAATTTCTTTCTATTTTTGTTTTCTGTGCCTCCTTCCCGGTATAAAGATTAAGAGCGTGTTCCCGGTCCAAAATGCAATTTAATTCGTATTTACTTCAAATTTAATACAAATTGACTGCGAACCTGGAACGGTTTATCAACTAATGGTTCTCTTCCTTCTTTTCACAATGGTAGCTCCACCCTTTTCCCTAGACAAGGGTTCATATTGCTCATACTCATTAGTTTGGTCATTTGCCTTGACTTGACTTTGGTCATTTGCCTCCATTTTCCCCACTTTGATGATGAATGTACAGAAGTTAATTCAGTAAATACGCTAGTTAACCGTATTCACAAAAATTTAATACGAGAATTTGCTGTCACCTGGAACGAAATATTAAATCTTTATTAAATATTATTAACTTTTCGTCGGACCGGGAACACGCTCTAAGGCGAGAGTCCAATTAGCCAATATTCTTCTTCTAGAACTTGTCCTCATCCATGCTGATGCATTTATTTGAAAACTTTGCCTTAGAACGTAGCTTTTTCTGGGCCATCGTTCAAAAAGATACGGCCGGATTTCTGCAATGTGTAAAGGAACCATTACGCCTTGAATTGATTGAAGGTGAGCTGAAATGCCGTTGCGTTTCCGTATGAGGGATTTTTTTTTTTAATTAGATGCTATTCATAAGGGAATAGATCCCAAGTCCTGAACTTGGGTCTTGATACCCTAAAATTCACCTTCAAAAAGAAAAGCAAAATGAGAAAAAATTGAACAACCAAATTTTTCATACACATCGAGATGAAAATTCTAAAAAAAGAAGTTCTGGCTTGCCATAAAACAAAAAGATACAAACAATTGAACAGTTTTATTTTCGACAAACATCAAGCTCAAAAAATTTAACAAAAAAGCTGTTTAACAGCAAAATACAAAGTCAACTCTTTCAAAATTAAAACTAAAAATAAAATCAAAATTATCAATCACACATGCTCTATTTCACTACACAAATACAAGAAAAAGAACAATCAACTTGAAATATCAAGCAGACTTCATCCTCTTCGAATCAAAGCAAATCCGGTAAAGGCCGTAACCCGGGGAGGGAGAGATACCAAGTTCCATACCCCCAAAAAGTAAAACAATACATGAAAATGTGCCACTTTAACTTATATTTTGATTAAAAACGATCTCTTCCTTAATTCCCTCTCCCCAATAAAATTTTGGGTAGGGCCCTGGTAATTACTCATAGTTATGTCCCTTCAAAGCTAAGGTCAAGCTTTAAGCAATTTCAGGGGCATGATCAGGGTTGCCACCCTTGGTGATTTATCACTATTTCTAGTGAATTTTTATATTACCTAAAGAAGAAATCACTAAATCAGCACATAAATCACTTGATTATTAAAGAAAATCACTAAATCAACCAAAAAATCCCTGAAATCTAGTGATTTTAACATGATAACTTAAAAATATTGGTTCTTACTATACTGTCAGTTAGATCTGGACCAGTGGTTTTAGGCCTCATGATCTGGTGAGGGGGGGGGGGGGCAAGGTACGCCATAGGATTTTCTTTCAGTGTTCTAAAAATATACGAATGATAAGCTCGTTTTCACAGAAAAAGTAGCTTGTTCTTGGCAAACTATTTTCTATTTCTATGACACGAACATTCAACAAAAACAATTTATCAATTAGTATATTAACTGAGCTACTGAGTAATTTTACAAATCTTACACTAAAATATTTCAACAGATTTAGGAAATATCTCAAACTTAAGTCAGCTCAAAAAATGCTAAAAATGAGCATTAACTTAAAAAGAAATCTTAGCTCGAATGCTGACGCAATGTGCACTCATATTGAATAAATGCGGCCTTTTTTCGCTTGAATAACGCTACAACTGTTCAACAATTAAGGATCAAGTACGTTGACGTCAGAACTATAAAAAGTAGCTTATAGCTTATATGGTAATAAAATTCGAAATATTTCAGCTTCACGTCAGAAAGCCTTTCCCAACGAAAAAAATAGAAGATAAAACATTTATAGAAACACAAAATAGAAAATGCTCATTTTTAGCGTTTTTTGATTTGACTTAAGTTTGAGAGATCTCCTTTATCTGTTGAAATATTTTGAGCATAAGATTTGTAAAATTACTCAGTAGCTCAATTAATATGCTACCTGATGGTTTGGTCAAGCAAATCGTTTTCACTGAGTGTTCATGCGCAGAGTTGAAGAGAAATAGGAACTAGTTTGAAAACAATATTTTTTAAAGAATAGAATTTTTTCTCAGAAATCCTAGCTGGAATCTAGTATATAACGCATAAAGTTATTGTTGGCCCTTACCCCCAATTATCTACCAGGTAAACATTTTTTATTCTCTGAGCCACACTTTTAAAGATAGTGATTTTTCAGGACTTTGAATCTGAAAATAACTCGGCTTTGCATTAATGCGTTCAAGATGCCAGATCATAATATTAAATGCTGGTGAATTGTTAATGTTTAAACTTGGCCCATTTAATTCACCCTTTCCCTGATTGGTCTGCAATTCCCTTGCCCACGAAAGAGGCAAATTTACTTATTTTGTGTTTACATGTTTTAGTTCAGTTAATAACGAGATCATATTAGTCTTAAAGCTGTGGTCTGTGTGACAATCTGGTAAATAAAAGTGAATTTTTATTTTCTAATCCCGCTCTACTGGTTATTCCATATCTCAATTTAGGTTGGAGAAGGGAGTTTTAGGCAAATTATTAATATATGTTGAAGTTTGGTACCCACACTTACCAATCTTGGAAGACAATGGCCCTACACTTCCCAATACTTATGTTAGGTAGTTTTTCTTAGCAAGAGGTATTGAAGCCTTCCTCCCTCTTCGCGAGTCTTTGCTAGTTTGTCATGCCTCCTATTGAGTATATGCGGTTCTGCAGATACAACATGTGGGTGACTTGAAGAATCTTTCTCGCTCTCTAAAGGTCATTTACAATTAGAATAGTTAGTACAAGACCATTTCTAATACAATTTAGCTAGACTCCAGCACCGAAGCTTAATTTAACTGAACTTTTCAGAATTCAGCCACAGTGGCAAGCCGATTATTGAGCTTCAATATCAATCCTTCGATAAAAAAACAACAAACTGTGTAGTAATTTAGAAGCATGAAAAAACATTTTCTATCTAAGGCAGTCACAAGTAGCCAATCAGATAAATCTTGGTAATAATGGGTTCAGGGTTAGTCAAATTTTGACGTAACATAAACTTCTTTGTGAATAGGCTTTAACCAATTAAAAATGGCAAAAAAGTTACAATTGCACCGCGTTGGCAACGATGATGAAAACTAGTCATAAGTGGCCACCCAGATAAATCTTAGTATGAATAAGTCCAGCGTTAGTTAAATTTTGACGGAAGTTAAACTTATCCAATCTATATTGTTTTCTTCTATCCATGCCCGATGCCCGTATAAGGAAACAGCGAACACTTGCACTACATATAAATCTAATAGCCTTATGAACAGTAAATATATATATATATATATATATATATATATATATATATATATATATATAAAAGTTACAAAGCAAATTCTGAGGGAAAGTAGAAAAACCAAAAATATAACTCGGAGTTTATAGTTTTTGGCGACCAATTGTTTACAAGGTGGGTGGCTGCAAGCAAGAAAAGGGATATATCGACGTTGTCAGGACAAAAGGTTGTATCCAACATTTTTCACGCTTAAGAGATATTTGTCAAAAACCATTTACTTATCTGGACTCGAGGAGGGAGCTGGGTGCCCTGCTGGACTCAAGCAGGGCACCCAGGGCAGTTTCCAGGATTTTGTTCGGTTGGGGGGGGGGGGAGAGGCTATACACAAATAGAACTTTTAAAAACGAATCAAAAATTTGTTTATAGGTATTTTTTATTACGTTTTACGAGTCAGACAAACATTTCTGGGGGGGAGGGGGTCAAACCCCCAGCCCACTTACCTTTTTTTGTATTTTTGTTAAAAATAAATCCCCCCTCCTTCTAACTCGGTTTGAATTTTTTAGGAAACTAGGGAAACTCATTTTCGAATCAGAATCGTAGATGAATAAATATTGATTATGCATTACGGTCTTTTATATTCAGTACTGTTTAATATCATAAATTCCACCTCGGCTGAGACTGCCAGACCTGAGTAATACCGCCTCAAAATATGTTCTAGAATCTCAAATGTCTTACAGGTTTTCGTGCTAATCGGAGAGCGAGCGGCAAACAACCCTTAGATATTGAAGGTATTTTCGTTGAAAAAAATCTGAAAAACTTACCCCCCCCCCTGGGTTTTTCAATTTTTTGTCTATTCATTCAAGACAATTAAAAATATTCTTGCACCCCTCCCCCCTTTCGTGAATTCTGCCCCTGCATATGACCATAATATAGTCTCAATCGGCTATATCTTTCTTTTCCAGCAAAGTTACTATTAGTTATCACAGACACAAACCAATTTCTGTACATTATTGTTGCTGTTTTGATGTTCTATTTCATTAGTCTTTCTTTTATCTTTTTTCGTTTCATCTTTATTTTTACAATCTTTACAAAATTGAATTCATCTCAAAGTTATCAGAAAATTTGGCCAAATAATTTCTCACAACATTGGGGCGCGGGGAAGGAGAGCTAGAAACCCCCCGTATACATGCCTAGACTTCAAATAAGAGAAAATGTTCAGTCAGACCAAGTTGCTGTTTTGATGTTCTATTTCATTAGTCTTTCTTTTATCACCTTGTTTGCAATTTTAAATGCTGGTCTTTTTGATACTCAGCCATTATTCACAATTTTGTATTATGGGTATTAGATATATATAAAAAAAAAGTTAGATTCAGTCAAACTTCATTGAGAATCATCATACTTTCAACCATCTATACTTTCAACCATCTATACTGCAAGCATAACAGAAATAATCTTCACCACCTCCCCCCAAATGTCCCATTTGGGGGGGGTGTGTCCACATTCAATTAGTGTTTACTCTGTGAATGCAAAGCAGTTCTAAAAACAGCTTCAGAAACAGGTATTACCTTAGGACTTCCTCTTCAGAGGGCTCTTGAAGGATCTTAGTCCACCCAGAATACAGGTATTTTGTCATCCCCCGCACCTTTTTACTTTTTGTTGTCTCCCCCCGCTCATTTGGGCATTCGACCATCTCAAATTTAGCTGACACTCTCTACTCACATCACTTGTGATTGTTGGTATATTAGATCTCGGTCACTTGCATAAATTTTCTATTCTATCTCGATCAGTTTAGCCGAGTTTTTTAATTAAAAAATGCGTACACACTTATACAACAATGCTTGATTTTAGTTTGAACTTGACACAGTTGAAACACACTTGAGTGTACATCCACACTAGATTGTGATGTCTAAGTTTCTGCACAAATAGCTCATTAAAGAAGCATATTAAAGGCTACCATTCTTTTTCCCATTTTGATTTCAACATTGGACTGGAAACTGAATAAGTAGCATTTTAACCCACAAAGTCGTAAAGTGGTTGAAGTCTAAATAAAATCCTTAAAATAAAATATCAATAACAGTAAGAGATTTTAAATAAATTCCATCTTGAATGAAAATTAGGACGACTTTTGTCAAATCTCTCCAGTAATTAACTGGTGGAGGCAAGGGCGTATTGAATTTCGACGTCGCATTAGATTAACGACGCTTCTCGACAACTAAGGTCCCTGCGTCAGGTCATTTTCTAAAAAAAAAAAAACACAATTGCAAAGCTTGAAAAGAAATGTCAAGAAACATTAAATGTTAGATGGAGTTTTTAATTGATTTCGACAATAGCGCTAGTTTTTAGTCTTACAAGTTACTCTGTACAAGACCTGCATCCTAGGGGTTGTCAATCAGGTACCGATACTTCGGCATATTCAGCTGACAAAAGAACAGTTTGTTCTTTTGTCTTTTTGTCTGATTTTTCTGAAACACAAAACATGGGATGTTACCCCAAGGAAAGCCTTTCAAAGCATAAGTGATTTGCCTAAGGAGCCTTCCATTACAAATGAAGACTATTTTCTTCTTTTTTCCATTTATCCTTTTTTTTCTTAAGATAAAACGAAAATGGGAACTATTACAAAATAAAGCTTATTAAGGCAAACAATAATCATCAAAAAGTAGTCAAGCAGTGATAAAAAAATGAAAATAAAAGACATAAAAGGCTTCTTTTCAAAAATATTCTCCAATTTCAAATTTCATATGATCCGGGCACTTTTTTGACAATGGCGTCAATTGAAGGAGAGGGCAGGGGAGGCATGTGACCCTCCCAGGTTTAAAAAAATACCCTTCTTTGGGTGTATTTCCATTAAAAAAGACCAATTTTTGGTATTTTCATTCAAGAAACTGAAGAAAAGAGGAAAATTTGCCTTCTCTCCCTAGATTTTGAAAAATACATTTTACTCTCTCCCTTAAATTTTCGTGGAGTGACGCCATTAAATTGACGTCATTGATTTTTGAATGCTGCTCAAATAACTATTTGTTTGTGATTACTATTGTAATTACTATTTCAGTAGGATTCAATTTGTTTGGTTTGATGAAATACCTCTTTTAGGGAATTTCCAATATGCTTTATTATCCAGTGTATTTATCAGAAAAGCTTAATGGCTCTTTATTTCATTAAATACGATAAATTTAACATACTTGTATGTTTTTCCTTTGAGCCTAAGATAAGTATAACAATTTTAGAGCAAAAAGTACTAGTAATAGTAAGTAATAATAAAAAAAGTAATAGTAATAATAATAATTACAAAAAACAAAGTGGATTAG
Organism: Artemia sp. Qi Xiang Cuo; assembly: GCF_049724085.1. NCBI lineage: Eukaryota > Metazoa > Arthropoda > Branchiopoda > Anostraca > Artemiidae > Artemia > Artemia sp. Qi Xiang Cuo. The sequence continues at coordinate 75,985 of NW_028300533.1, forward strand.
TTCCAGCAAGATATATTTCAGCCAATGAATAGACTTCATAGGGATTATAAATGGCCAGACTAAGTTCCATATCAAACATTTCAACAAGTGTGGGGGCCAATGAAGATGTTAGGGCCATGTCTAGTTAAATTCATCAAATACTATTCATAAGCCCTCCGAATACCTACACTGTTTCTCGATGATTTTTTTTTTTAGCACTAAATATTTTCCTACCTGTCTTCAGGGTTGCCACCCCTATTGATTTACCACTATTTCTAGTGCTGTTTTATGTTGCCTAAATAAAAAGAATCACTAAATCAGCACATAAATCACTAGATTATTAAAGAAAATTTCTAAATCGACCAAAAAACACTGAAATATTGTGATTTTCTTCCTCATCGAGTGGCAACACTGGCTGCCTTACGACACAGGACTTATCGGTACTCATTTGTATACACATCACAGATATATCTCCATCAATTACAAATAAATAACAATTATACTCATTAATAAAAAACATTCACTCCACAACTGTATACACAAGGGAATAGGTTTCAAATGAGATGTCTCTGAATTTACATACTCTTTATAAAAGTAAAATAAACGTACAAAAAGTGTCCCATTATCTTTTGTTCATGATTGGGTTGGCAAGAATCACACTACCATGAGAACCATAGCGTGTCATAACGGGTGTTCCTGTACTCGAGGAAGAGGGTTGGACAGGGCGTGGCCTGGGTTGAATAATAAACGAAGATTGCTCAACCTACAAAATGAAATAAATCATCAGATCAAAATAAAACAAAGAATCAGTCACAAATGCAACTCGTTAATCCATTTTTTCTGTCTTGCATTATATCATTGAATTCTTTTTCGCTGAAGATTGGGGTATCAGAGACAGCATAGGAGCGCTGGATAAACTGGTGAATCTCCAGCATTTTTATTGGTTGCAAGAGGGATCCGAATAGTCAAGGGGCGTGGGCTACATAATAATATTATTCTCCAAATTATTAGGGGGCAAAAAGCCATAAGAATTCAATCTATTATTTGTTTTTCCTGTCCCCTTCTTATGGAAAAAGTGGTCGTAGAAACTTTTGAGGGACCCATTCGATTGGAAACTGAAAGCACTGCTGCCGTTTTTGAGAGCCGAAAGTAATTGGAGGGCAACCAGCCCCCCTTGCTACCTACTTTTACTACCCCGTTCCTGGTAATCCTCTTTGATCAAAACTTTGAGATAGACATTTTGTCCAAAATAGTCTAAAGACCCAAAAAATATGTCTCCGGGAATGAAATGACTCCGAAAGTCCCTGGGACTAGGGAACTAAATAATGCAAATTACTAATTGCTTAAACATAGGTTTCATGGTGTTAAGGGGTTTGTTTGATGTTGGGTGTGCGATTGGATCGAAATTTTGTGCGCCAGATCGTCCTCTGGCTCAAAATGACTCAAAAATTTGGTGTGGGGGAGGGGATGGGGGCTCAGAAATTGGCTATAACACTTTTTATCCTGAATAAGTTTGAAAATTACAGCCGCAAAACCTTTGGCCAAGAGAAAACAAAAACACAAAAAATTTTAAGACCCCCCCCCCCACAAAAAAATACAAGGGCCCAAAAAAGGTCCAAGAGCTTGTTCCTGATTGGCTTGAAACTTCTTACATCTTTATGTCCTTGGGTTAAGAGTACCCCAATTCAGGGAAAATAAATATAAGCCCCCCCCCCAAAAAAGAAGAAGAAGGGACCAACAAATGACCAAGCCACTTCTCATGGAAGGGTGGCCATAGGAGCTTGGGAAGGGGCTCATTCCGTCGAAAATTGAGAGCTCTAATGCCCTTTTCAAGACCAAAAGGATTTTTAGGGCAGCTAGCCTTCCTCTCGTACCCTTTTTTGAAATCGAGCCCCCTCCCTGTAAGTCCTATGGTATTCGATACAAATTTTGATAAATAACAATTTTTTTGATCCTTTCAGAGGTCAATGTGGCCTTTGCGTTAACCAAGAAATGGAGAAAATTCTAAAAGAAGAACTGTTGTTGATTTATTCACTTAAGGGCAGTGGTGGTTAAAAGGGCGTTATTTACCGCTTTTCGTCAAAGGTACACTTACAGCTCATCCTATTAGACGAAATACCTACGACCGACTGGTTTAATTCAGACGTTTAAGTCTCAAGATAACTGTGAAGGTTCCATATTTACCAACCTGTTTTCGTTTTCTAAGATACAGACATGGGTGGAAATATTGAGCTCTTTAAATGAAAATCATGTTTGCTTTATCTTGATGACTCAACAAAAAGCTTTCTAGTATAAACAATCGCCTCGTCCAAAACAATCAAAAAATCCAAAGCATACATTCAATTTTTTTTTTTTTACTCTTTTGTACAATTTATAATGTGTAACACACCGTTTTTTGGATCGACGTTTACATGATTGACTTTTTCTCAAGGAATATGTTCCAAATGCAAGTTTTAGGCCTGTTATTTGTGAGCCAGCGTATAATCTTGATTTTTTATCTACGAAGAAAATCCTGATATCAATCAAAAGCTGAGATTCAGCTTTATCCATCTATTGAATTACATTTCATTTCATATTGATTCTTAGAATCATGTTGGAAGGGTTTTTCAGAGGAAAATTTTGGAATTAGGAACTTTGCGACAAGCCAACAGCTGTAATTTAACACCAAAAGGACAATATACTTTTATCATAACATTCATTAGTTTTAGATCTATTCATTCAACAAGCCATATTTTTGATAATACTTAAACTATATCCCAACTTTTTTTTAGATATTAATCCAAAATTTCTTAAAAAGGAGAAAATATTACTGTTGAATGGCTGAGCTGCGCAAACTTCTAACAAATTTCAGGCGGATCGAGATTATGGGGATTCTATAATGTCTCTAGAGGGCGGTAAAGTGTATTAATGTAAATAAATACAAGCCGGTTGCTTACAGCGTTGCCAACGCGGTACAACTGTACCGTTTCTGGTACAATCAGATTTTTCGGTACATTTTGGTTTTATTTACTGCTTTCTGACTCGGATATCTGTTCCAGCTTTAGCTTAGGAAAAGTTTTCCTCTTGTTATGGAAAGCTTTCAACCTGTTCAGATGGTGCAAATTGACCTCTTTTGATACAATTTTAGTTGGCAAACTTTTACAGTTTACTTCAAAGCGTTGGCAACACCGTTTGCTTATACAATATTCGAACTCTTCATATTTTTATTCAATATTGGTATATCCCATTCGCTTTTGTTTGTTTAGAGAGCAAAAGGTATTATTCTTTTTGAGACGGTGTTTTATTCCAAGTTGTTTAAAAAAAAGATGTATGATTTATTCATGTGTACTTTTTCTCTGATTCAGTGAGTCTCTGAGTCGACTTTGGGCAATTGAGGAGAGAAGTTTGAATTTGACCTACAGCTAGGTTCATTGTCAGAGTTCAACGAGTGAAGAGCTAAACAAGTTTTCAATTGAATCGGATATAGTCCTTGCTCTAATTTATTGAACTTGTGTAAGGAACTAAGCACATATTACAAGCGTGAGTACCTTGGGGTTGAAGATTGGAACAGTTAGTTGTTGAAGTTTGTTACCTGTAGTGGCCCCCCCCCCCCTTTATAGCTGCAGATTGTATAATGGCAAAATACAAAGAGTTCGATCTTGTTCTAGCTTCATTTCAGGGATACCCCTTATGGCCATCAGTAGTTATTAAAACCACCAAAGACCAGAAAAATCAAGCTAGACACCTAGTCTTTTGCTACGGTACCAACTCTGAGCATAATATAGGTGAAGCTCATATCCGCAACTGGAATGAGCACTTTAAAGAAGCCTGTACAAGGACAGATAAAGATGTAAATAAGGCTTTTGAAGAGCAGCGCCTATTCCCTGATATTTTCAAGACTAAGAGTAAAACCTACTTGTCTCTACCCAAAAAAACTAAAGTAAATCCAGCCTAGCGCCGTCAACTCCGACTTCCGCAGCAGCATCAACTTTAAAGGAAATAATTAATGAAACTCAAGAGGAACTAATCAACACTAAGTCCAACCTAATGAGTGACATTTCTCGTGTCGTATCAGACACAATGAAAGATCACCGAGCTTCTGAAATTATCAGTGAAGATATTGTGAACGAAGTTTATAATTCTATTTCCCTTGAATATAATGCTAAATTTGAAAAATTGAATCAACCCTTCAAAGACCTTATAATGCTGTGAACTTGCTTGAAAATAAAATTTCTAAAATAGAGGACAGGGTTGACCAACTTGAGCAGGATACCTTACTTGACACCCTAATTTTCTACGGTGTGAAACCAAACCCCAATGTGGAATTGATGGATAATCTTAATGAAGTTATAACACAAATAATGGGGTTGCAAGATTTCAAAAAAATTGACCTCTTAAAGGCTAATCGATTCCGTATGCCTGCCACTCAAACTGAGTATGTGAAAATTGCCCCCATCCTGGTAAAATTTTCAAACTTGGATATTGCTCGAAAAGTGTTTGCAGCAAAAAGTAAGTTGGTTAAGTCAGGTGTATTTGTGTCTGAAAACCTAATTAAAAAGCGTCGCGATCTATTAAACGCGGCTCGCAGCACCTTTGGTCAAAGAAGTGTTTGGTCTGATCATGGACAAGTTCTAGCCAAAGTTCCGGGTGAAACTCGTATACGTAAAATAAACTATTTGCATGAATGCATTAGTATGTGACTTGTTAGTATTTTTCTTAATTTGTAAATGCCTTCCACAGTTCATTGATTTTCATTTATTTACTTTATTTATTTTTTCATTTTTGTTTCTCTTTCCGTGCTAATGGTTCATTCCGATAATACCTGCTGTCCAATTAGGTATTTGTTTGTTTGTAATCCTTTGACAGGTTTTTCTTTTGCAATAGATTTAAGTAAACATTTCTATTTGGTTCATCTGGTGACTTAAATGGACTCCAAGTAAAAACTGCTTATGTCAATATTTTAAGCCGTGAGAGTCGCCTTTGAGAACTGGAAAATAATCCTTTTGATGCAATTAGTATCGTAAATAATTCTGTGGGCCAGGCTAATCAAAATCCGATTAATATAAACCCTATTTGTAACAGTAAATATGTTTCGGATTTGGGGAGAGAGGAGTTACCAAAGGAAATTATTTTCTGACAGCACTTCAGCTTAACATTCAGGATCTCTCCTCGTCAGTAGATAATTTAAGACAAATTGTTTCTGATGGACAGCTGTTGTGGGTTTATGTGAGAGGTTTTTGGATTCTAGCAATGGAATGCTATTGGATATCCATGGTTACAAAATGGAACGTATAAACCGCTGCAAGATGGCTAAGGAAGGTCTTGCCATGTATCCACCGTATGTAAAATGATTAATTCTTTGGTGACCAGGATGGTGTCAACTCTTTGGGGGAACGTTTTGTTGAGTTACAAAATAATCCTTTCGATATAGAAAGTATAATTAATAATTCAGTTGGAAGTAGAAATAGGAATTATAATGATCCTAAATCGGTTATTGAAAGTAAATATGTTTCGCAATTTAGTGGTTCTGCCTCTTCTAAACAAGATGGTATTTTGTCTGTGCTTCACCTAAACATTCAGGGACTTTGTTCCTCTTTTGATGAGCTGAAACGGATCGTCAGTGGTGGAACTCCGGATGTTATTGGATTGTGTGAAACTTTCCTGGATTCAAAAAAGGATATGCTTTTAGATATCCAAAGATTTAGGATGGAGACGATGAACCGGAAACGGATGGCGAAAGGTGGCCTTGCCCTGTATATTGCCGATCATCTTGTATATAATTTCCGAAGTGGTTTGAGTAGAAATGAGGAAGGAATCTTTGAATCCGTTTTTATTGAGATTAAGTCAGGTTGTAAGAATTTAGTTGTCGGTTTGGTCTACAGATCCCCTAGTGGATCTATTCCTTCATTTATGAAAATTCTAGAAGAGGTTTTGGACTTAGTCCAAAAGCATCCTTGCGAACTAATCCTTATGGGGGATTTCAACCTTAACCTGCTGGATCAAAATTCTGTTTCGGCTGCAGATTTTTTGTCAATGATGCTTTCTGCGGGAACTCTACCTTCAGCTTGTATACCAACCCGGGTTACTGAGATGCATGCATCACTTATTGATAATATTTTTTCGTCACTTGATGTCTTAGATAATTCGGTGATGATTAGTGATATTTCTGATCATTTCCCTGCTATTTCACGATATAGGACTGCTAATCGATTGCAGCGTAAAGTTTCGCCATCTAATCTCCCATTTTTTCGTTTTGGTGTCAGTGAGATCAGTCTACTTAAATCTCGTTTGACTGATCAGTCATGGGATAGTTTGGATTCTGAATAGGATTTTAACCGCTCTTTTGATTTCTTTTATGAATCAGTAAAAGAAGGTATCCTAGAAGTTTGCCACCAGAATCCAAAGCCTCATACCTCGAAAAGGATAGTACTGCTGAATCCGTGGATGACTCCAGGTCTCCATAAAAGCTGGAAAAGGAAAAATTATCTGTGGACACTATACAAGGCTTCGTCATCTGCTTCTCATCATCAGCGATTCAAAGCGTCTAGGAGCATATTTAATTTTCTGTGTCGGAAGGCCAAGTCTCAGTATTATCACAGAAAATTTTCTGAGTGTGGAAAGGATGTTGGGAAGAGAGGGAAAGTTATTAATTCTGTACTTAGTCCTAATCTCCCTCCGCCTTCAGTTCCAACACCGCTTATAGTCGATGGTAAAATTGTCAAAGGTTATGAAATTGTTCAGCTAGAGCTTACGTCTTATTTTGCTAATATAGGAAAAGCGACTGCTTTATCTGTGAACTCTACAACTCCTCGTTGCGATTTCAGAGCCTATCTTGGACCCCCATGTTTAAAGTCAATGGTCTTGAGCCCTGTTTCTGAGTTTGAGGTAGCTCGGATCGTAAATGCACTTAAAGGTTCATCGTCTTCAGGGCCAGACAGAATTCCTACAATGGTTATCCGTGCCGTTCTTCCTGCTATTCTGTCACCATTGACTAAGCTTGTCAATATGTCTTTCGAGAAGGGAATTTTCCCTGAATCACTCAAGCGAGCTAAAGTTATAGTGCTGTATAAAGGTGGGTCCCGGAGTGATCCTGCTAATTATAGGCCAATTTCTCTTCTATCTGTTTTCAGAAAAAATTTTTAGAAGGCTATGCTATCTAGGCTTCTTAGTTTTCTGGATGTAAAAAAATTTTTCCATGATTTCCAGTTCGGATTCCGAGCGAATCACTCTACAGAGCATGCTTGCGCATCTCTCTTAAATTTCATTCATTCGGCAATAGATTTTGGTCTTATCCCGGAAGCTTTATTTTTGGATGTTCGTAAAGCTTTTGATTCTTTGACTCATCAGATTCTTCTTTGGAATTTATCGCATATTGTTATAAAATCAAATGCTTTCTATTGGTTTGAATCATATCTTTCTGGTAGACTAATTTCAATTGATCCACTTTTCCGGAGCCCTTCTGAAGTAGAATATGGTGTCCCCCAGGGATCTGTTCTTGGCCCCGTTTTATTTCTGATTTATGTCAATGATCTGATTTCAGCAGTCAAGAACACCAGTCCTCTAGTATGCTGCAATCTGTGTCATCCGGATGGTCCTTCGTGTCCCAATGCTACTTCTAACGAAGATTGCCTCGTTGCTTTTGCTGACGACAGCACTTTTGGGACTCTAGGGAGGACAGAATATGATGTCAGGTCTAATCTGCTGGCAATATTTGAGAGAGCAGTTTCATGGTTTGAGGCAAATTACTTGGCCTTGAATGTTACCAAGTCAAATTTTCTTATTTTTTCTCGAATTGGTGTAGCTTTCCCTCAACTGACACAGCTTCAGGTGTCACAAGGCTCCTTGTGTAGACCAAAGAATCGGTTGGTCCGGTATCTTGGTATCCTGCTTGATGAGAACCTTTCATTTAGACACAATATAGCCATGATTAGGGTTAAGGTCTCACGGAGTTTGGGTGTCATTCGAAAACTCAAACACACCTTTCCTGGATCTATTCTGAAGCATCTTTTTTTCTGCCTTGTCCAGTCATATGTCTCTTATTGCCCCATAGTATGGATGTCTACTTTTCCTTCTACACTGCGGTAGCTTTCTGTTATGTATGATGAAACACGGCGTCTGATTATGGACACTAACCGTTCTTGCCAAAGACCACTTCTAAATATACAGTCTGTCTACACTCTTTCTTGTGCTTCTTTAGTTTTTTCTCATATTCATGGCAATATTCCAAAATCTCTGCAAGAAACTTCTCATTTTATTTCTAATTCAGCTCCATATAACCTTCGTTCGTCACATAGTATCTGCATTCCTCCTACTCCAACTGTGTGGTCAGATTTCAATCCCCTCATCGCTTGTCATCAGGTTTGGAACTCCCTGCCTTCTTCAGTACAGAAATGCCACTCGTTTGGCACTTTCAAGAGGATTCTTAAGGACCATTTAGTTAAGAATCAAACGGAATAATTAATTTTTTTTTTTTTTTTTTTTTTTTGTGGAGTTGATTTCCCCTGAATGTTTAGTTTGTTTTATGGTGGTGTTCTCTGCGGTATGACTCCCAGGCCTCAGGTATGACTATAAATATTTATTGCTGAAACTTGTATAGTTCACTAAGGAGTAGCATTCATGATAAATTTTATTGCTTTCGCACCATTTTATTATAGTTCAATAATTATAAGCCTTATGACTGAATTTACCCATAAACGTCAATTTTGCTACCTAGCCTCAGAAATAAGCAGAGCTGATTGAACTGGGATTTATATAGTTTTAAATATAAGTTTAAAAGGGCTGTACATGGCTTAAGTTATGATATTTTAATATCTTGGATAAGAGGTATGAATAATATCGTAACAGCTATTATGATGCTGGTTATACCTGACAATAAACATAATTCTGTTTCGACGATATGAATTCGCTTATAGTAATTTTTTTTTTTTTTTTTTTTTTTTTTTGAGTCTATTTAATATAATTAATTAATTTAGTTTATTTATTAAAATTTTTTCTATAGTTTCCATTTTATGTATATTTTCTTTTCTTCTCCTTCATATGTGAGTAGGTGATCATTTTAAATTTTCTTTTGTTTTTTTATCTCTGAGTATGTAATTCATATGTCTTCCCTCTTTGTACAGGCCAATGAGCCTTTGAGGGATTAATAACATGTAATACTGTATGTGTATTTAATGAAGAATAAAACTTATCTTATCTTATCTTACCAAAATATTTTGTATTTCCTTTTCCAAAATGCAGACATGGTTGAAAAATTGAGCTTTTTAAACGAAAATCCTGTTTGCTTTATCTTGAAGTCTAAATAAACAACTTTCCGACACAAAAACCATAACAATCCATAATGTCCATGACGTAACAATCCATAACGTCCATAGCATAACAATCTATAACGTACATAACAATCGAAGTACTCGAAGCATATTTGTCAGTTTGTTTCACACTTTCGTAAGATTTGTAATGTGGGACATGCCCGTTTTTTTTAGTTGTTCGTCGTTTTATTGTTCAATTATTCTATTGCTGTTTTATTATTATATTGCCAGTTCTTTTATTGAATATTCTAATTCCATGGTTGGTATCATGAAGCAGCAGTTGTATATATTCGGTTTGATTATATTCTTTTTATTCTCCAAAGATGTTCAAGTGCCAATGACACTAAAAATCAAATTTAGACGAGAATAAAGCAAAAATAAATCCCACATGATTCCTAATTTGTCAGATTTATTGTTTTTTTTAAATTTCCTTTTTTTTTCTTTGTTCTCTCCAACTTTTTACTTTCTCAGTTCCTAAATTTAGCAAAATTTAGGTGTTTTAATTCCCCCCCCCCCAAAGTTCTTTTTTAACAAGAAAGGGAGGGAATATTCAGAAGAAGACTTGTTCTTCCCTCTTTCCTATTCAAAAATCAAATTACTCTGTCTTGCACCTCAGATTCTTCTTCACAACTCTGTATCGGTTACCAATATAAAACCCACACAGATCCAAGTCTTGGGGGTGGAGTAATGTTTGTACACAGGATTTTCGTGGGGAACTTCGAAAAAAAAACGAAACATGGGTGAAATATATAAAAAATATCGCTAAACAAAGCGAAAAACAAACTAATCTCAGACCTCTCGAAATTTTGGGAAAGGGTAGAATACCCCCTCTAGGATAAACTGGAAAAGACAGCTAGGGTCCTCTTATACTTTCATAACCAATACAGCAGGCCTAACAATAATATTGAATAGGCTTACTATGCTTTGAATAGATTCAATTCAAGGCCGTATCCAGGATTTTTTTTCGGGGGGGGGGGGTACACAAAAAAAACTAAAAAAACGTATAAAAAATTTGTTTATATCCATTTTTATTACGTTCTTTTACGAGCGAAACAAACATTTCGGGGGGGGGGTCAAACCCCCCTAACCCCCATCTGGGTACGGCCTTGAATAGATTTATGTTTATTGATTTATTGGCCCTTGGCACTGCAGTGAGCTTTTAGCAGGAGTAGTAAAAATAATATTCCCAGTTTATGTAAAAAGGAAATAAATAATCACATTTGGTGAGTTGAATCACACACACTTACTCGGCTGATTACACTGGTAAACGAAATATGGTGTGTGTTCCTTCAATTAGCGAAATAATATCCCCTCTAGGATAAGGAGGGGTATAATATCCCCTTTAGGTTAAACTCGAAGAGACAGCTAGGGTCCTCTTATACTTTCATAACCAATACAGCAGGGTTAATAATAATATTGAATACATTAATAATAATATTGAATACACTAATTAGACTTTGAGCAAATTGTGGTTGACATAGGCGGTTGCATTGTTCTTAGGCGGCTTGGTACTGTAGTAAGCTTTTAATGGAATAAGTAAAAATAATAATATTCCCGATTTATTTGAAAAAGAAATAAATGATCACATTTGGCGAGTTAAATAACACACATTTACTGGGATAATTACACCGGTAAACGAAAGATGACGTGCATTCCTTCAATTAGCGAAATGATTTGAACTCAAGCAAAGTGCAAAGGGGACAAATTTGGTACATTTTAAAAACTTCCATAAGTTGTTCTATGACCCTCTATGGGAAAAACTTCACAGGCTTCCATATACAGAATTCAAATATAAACCCCCAGCTATGCTAGTGTCACCATTTTGAAAGCGCAGAAGAATGACACTCATTCATTTCAATAAGACAACATATAATTTAATGTATATGGATTCTTATAATTTACATTCTTATATAAATTCTTATAGTTATAAACTCTTGAATTATATTAATTATAAACTCTTATAATTGATATTCTTATATAAACTCTTATATTCTTATAGTTCTTGTAATTTAAGAACTAATTTTTATAAACTACCAGAAGAATAAAAAGAAAGAATATTTTGTTGTTGGAATAGTTTTTACCGCCACCGTATCCCTCAAAATGAAAAAAAAAACCCTAAAGATTGATGCGGAAAACACACAAGGGAAATTTTGAAATTGCAGCGTAAAATTACTTTTAGTATTTGAATTTTAGTATTTTTGTTTTTTGGCATCTCAATTGAAAAAAGAACCGAAACACGACAAAATTGCCCCCCCCCTCCAGATATTGGAAAATACATTTTGCTGCATTTTCATGAATTGATGCCCCTGCTTTTCTCACTTTCCCTTGAACAAGCACTCTCTTATATTTTCTGATGGGCCGCATACCCAACATCTGGCTAAAAACTCCTAAAACTACATGTTTCGATTCTGGACAGCAGATATTTAAAACAAAACTTGAAACCAACAAATTCCGTTCAGATGCTGACTTACTTGTTTTGAGTTTTCCAGCTTCTTTTTCTGAGAGGTAAGGTTTAATGGCGCGTCGTGGAGGCCCAGTAATCCCACTGCTTCTCTTACACCAACGCCACGTATGACTGATACTTGAGTCGTGGCACCTGTTGTTAATACTTGTGCACTCGAAATCCCGTTTAACTTTCCTGCCTAAAAAACAAAACAAAAAAAACTAGAGTCAAGAGCAAGGCCGTATCCAGGAGGGGGGGGGGGGGGGTAGGTGGTTTGACCCCCCCCCCCGAAAAAAATTGTCTGACTCATTAAAACGTAACAATAATGGATATAAACAAATTTTTATGCGTTTTTGAGTAAATGCATGCCTAGTTTAACTGATGCAATACCACTTGGACTACCGAAATGCTACTCTAGTTTTCGGAGCACAAAAGCTGATATTAAAAAGTTGTGATCCAAAATATAAAAGTACAATTTAGGAGTCGGAATGAAAGTAAGAATCAGAGTAATTAAAGATAACCAATCCAAAAATAAAGCAGTTATTAAGATTTGGGACAAAATTTCTCCATGGACGCTAAAGTAAAGGGACCACATTAACCGATATAATAATATTAAAGCAGGAAAAGTGTGCATTATTCCTAACTATACACCGTTTTAAGAAGTTCATAATATTCATATACTCCCCAAAAATTCATTCAAATAATTGCAGTGCGCATAGATGCACAGATATAGGACACAGTTCATAGTACAACTTAGTACATGTTAAGAACGCCTCATTCCCAATGAAATTTTACTAAAACCCAGATTTTGCTAGCGTTAATTTAAGCCAATCAAAACGTTTTACGAAAAATCTGGTATGTTCAAATTTGTGCTAGCTAAATCTCGGCATTAGTAAAATTTAATTGTGAATGGGCCTTAAGCCACTAGTGCCCCCACAGAAAATGTTTTAGTCCGAGCTAAAACTTTGAACTATGCAGCCTTTTAGAAAAAAAACTTCCAGTACTTACGGCAGTGACACTGATCCAAAATGAGGAACCTTAAATAAAGACATATTCTATTATAAGTGTCAAAAGACTCATTCGTAACGAGATTAAGATGTTACTGGTATTTTAGCTAACTCCAGACCCATTCCCAACAAGCTGTATCTGACTGGCTTTTCACCACAAGGTTAAGCTACGCTGTTGCAGCTAGGTTTAATGTCTCATTCCTTAATGAAAAAAGGAAAGTTTCGTAACATCTCTACCACATATTTTTCTATACAGCTAAGGATTGATGATGAAGCTCTCTGATTGGCTGGCATTAGCTAAGATTCGTAAAATTTCAAATAAATTGAACTTCTGATTTGGGTTGGCCAAATCTACATCTTGCTCCGATACTACTTCTTCATATTACCGCGTTTCAGAGGCTGCGTTCCAAGTCTTCCCGTCGTAAGGTCTATTCCAACGAGGAATTGTACCTCCTAAAGTAAATACAGCCAGTAAAATGACACGGATTTGTGTTGCGTTGGCCCAAGTTATTTTTGAGCTGCGACTAGTTGTTTCTTGTGGTAATAGTGTTTTTCTCACTGTCCATGAAACATTTTCCAAAACACTTTCGCGAAAGTATGAAGCCTGGAAAATGGAGAAAGATTACTACTACGATACTACTTCTTCATATTATTTCTTGATATTACCCCTTCATAATACTTCTTCTACTACGTCCACACTACTTCTTAATGCTACCTCTTCAAACTGCTTCTTCATATTACTTCTTAATATAACTTCTTGACACTACTTCTTCGTACAACTTCTTCATTTTATTTTTCTTACTACTTCTTGATACTGCCTCGTCACACTACTTCTTCATGCTACTTTTTCATACTGCTTCTTGATGTTAACTCTTCATACAACGTCTTCAACCTACTTCTGCATACTATTTTTTCATACCACATCTTCATACTACCTCTTCGTAATGCTCTTTCATACCACATCTTCATAATACTTCTTCTTATTACCTCTTCCATACTATTTCTTCAAACTACTTTCTCTCACTGCTTCTTCATGCTACCTTTTTATACTGCTTCTTCATATTACCTCTTAATGCAACTTCTTCATATTACCTCTTCATCCAACTTTTATAAACTACCTCTTTGTACTACTTTTTCGAACCATATCTTCATACTACATTTCATCCTACTTCTTCATGCTTTCCCCTACCTTATCTTCAAAAGTATGAAGATAAATTATACAAAACTAAATCTTGTGATGAATAAGTCTGGTGTTAGCTATACCTCATGATGAATGACCCTTGAGCACCTACAGCATAAAATCTAAAACGACTGGTGATGATAATGATGATGAGATTTAGTCCTCCTTCTCACTGATGTGACTTGAGAGCCATGCACTTCATATAGACATTAGGCTATAGAAATAAAATCTATCTATCTATCTATCTCTCTATCTATCTATCCAGGGAGTTATTTATTGAACGACAAGAAACAACATTTGCAAAGAGTCAAGCAGCACGCCTTTTAAACTTGGTTGACTACGAAAGTTTTAATCAGTCAAGGCCAAGAAGAATACTAGAACCATATCGTTTATCCTCCAAGCAGTCCTACCCTTTGTCTGTTTAACATCTCCATGGGATCAGTCTTGGTTTTAGAGTTGTAATAATGCTGGATAGCTATTGAGGAAACATGAAAGACAATTGAAATATGAACTCGCTTAGCAACCTAACAGTTCATTAGACAGTTCAAAACTATTAGACATTTCACAGACGACACTTGACATTTATATTGACATTGAGAAATAATCCGCTAAGAGAAGTGCAAAGTTTCGTAATTTAATAATGGATGTTTATCAGAACTATGAAAAGACTTGAAACATCCAAGTTCAAAGCACTTCTGTCGTTTTAGGAGTACGTAATTCAATAATGCTTTGCAATTCTACCAGGTTAATCTTATATCTTTAAACGAGCAACAATTGTAATATATACAAGGACGTATCCAGGAAAGAAGAAGGGGGGGGGAGCTACCGGGTTCAATCCTACCTACCGAAATTTTTGTCCGACTCATAAAAACATAACAAAAATGCATATAAATAAATTTTTAATCTGATTTTAAAGTTGTTTTTCTTTTTACCCCCCCCCCCAAAAAAAAAAAATCCTCAATACGTCCTTGTATATATATATATATATATATATATATATATATATATATATATATATATATATATATATATATATATATATATATATATATATATATATATATATATATATATATATATATATATATATATATATGAAAAAGTTTGTAATACCTTGGATGTGAAGGAAGATTTGTTTTGTGAGGAGGAATTAGCGACAGTACTAAAAGGATTAAAAAATAATAAGGCTCTAGGTGCTGATAGGGTGGTTAATGAGTTTCTTAAACAGGGTTGCTCTGAGGTTAGAAATAAGTTACTGAAGATTATGAATATGATTTTTGAAAAAGGGGAAGTACCTAACGATTTTAGGAAGACCTTAATTAAGCCACTTCATAAGAAAGGTGATAAAGGTGAGTGTTGTAATTTTCGAGGCTTTAGTCTGGTCTCTGTAGGTAGCAAATTACTTAGTCATATAATACTTTTTAGACTGAGAGATGCCGAAGACAAAGTTTTAAGAGAAGAACAGTGCGGTTTTAGAAAAGGTAGAGGATGCGTCAACCAAATTTTCACTCTTAGGTTAATAACTGAGAAGTGCCTGAATTGTCAAATACCTTTAGTCCTCAGTATTATAGATTATGAGCAAGCGTTCGATTCTGTTGACAGAAGAGCTTTAGTAAAGGTTTTATCCTTGTTTGGTATACCAGACAAAAACATTAAAGTGATTAGTGCTATGTACGAGAATAACTCTGCTGCGGTTAAGGTAGGAAATAAGGCTAGCAGCTGGTTTTGTATTAAAACAGGAGTTAAGCAGGGTTGGGTTCTATCACCCTTTATATGGATTATCTTGAAGGACTCTGTGTTAAGGGGCCCAGGAAAGACAACGGGAGACCACGGAATCCAATGGAAAGGAAAAAGTCTCCTGGACTTGGATTACGCTGATGATTTAAGCATCCTAGATGAAAGTGTGAGCCAAATGAATGAAGTTTTAGAGGTTTTGCGAGTTCAGGGTGCTAGAATAGGTTTAAAAATTAATGTTAAGAAGACTAAGTCACTAAGACTAGGAATAAGTGAGGATGAAAAGGTGGCGTTGGGTAACGAAAAGATTGATCAGTTGGACAGCTTCACTTACCTTGGTAATATTATTAGTAAAGACGCTGGGAACAGTGAAGATGTTAAAAGTAGAATAGCCAAGGCCCAGGGTGCTTTTTCACAGTAAAAAAAAGTTTTGGAAGAATAGGAAAATAAGTCTGCAAACCAAGATTAGAATATTAGAAGCTATAGTGATGACAGTGGCCAAATATGGCTCTAAAGCATGGGCGCTCAGAAAAGCGGATGAAGATTTGCTAGATGTTTACCAGAGAAATTGCTTAAGGATTGTTCTTGGTACCCGGCTGACTGACAGTATTTCAAACAATATGCTATACGAAAAATGTTGTTCAATACGGCTCTCTAAGGCTATAATGAAATAAAGGCTCAGCTGGCTAGGGCACGTTGTGCGGATAAAGGATGACAGATTACCGAAGATTGTTCTTTTCGGCCAATCGTTTAGGGCTAAACAGAAAGCAGGTCGTCCTCATCTGGGGTGGAAGGACGTCATAAGGAAAGACTTAAAGGAAATGGAAAATTCCTGGGTGGATGTAAAAAGGGAGGCTTTAAATAGATTGGGATGGAGGAGGAGCGTGCGTAGCTGTGTTGACCTCAGGCGGATTGGTGCTGCGGTGAGTTGTTAGTAGTATATATATATATATATATATATATATATATATATATATATATATATATATATATATATATATATATATATATATATATATATATATATATATATATAATACTTACACGGAAATATGACGGATTTTTCAATAATTTTTAATAATAATAATAATTTTATTTTTCTATGATTCTTTAACGTTACTGTTCTGCAGCATATATAGTAGGTCGCGCCATGTTGAAGATTTTTTTTTTCTTTTTTGCACATATATTATACAAATTAAATGGTGCTGTCTTAACTTATCGCTGTCTTAACTTAAATCGCTTCTTAACTCATCCCCTTCGGCTCCAACCTTGGTCCCGAACATCATTTGTGTTTATTTGCTTTAGTATAACTGATTCATGCATTGCCATATTAACAAGTATTGTGAATTTTAACGATTAATTTGTCACGACACTGGAGCCATATATTGCGGTGGTCAGATAATGGGCACATTAGATGGTAAATGTTTGTGTTTATACTCGGTCACTTAGAAGTCTTTTTCTTTTTATTATGGTTTCTTTCGTGTATTTGCTTGTCTTCTATTTTGTGAAGTGTCTAATTGCTGTCTTTATTATTTTATTATTTTGTCTTCTTTTACTATATTTTGTTTCATATATATATATATATATATATATATATATATATATATATATATATATATATATATATATTTTCTGTAACAAACAGAAAAAATACTATTCCATTTCAACATATCGCTATATTAGTTGATACAGAGCTTACTTTTGGGCTGGATTATAAAATTCTAGTAGTCTCCCGCAGAAATCTATACGAGTGTCGTACGTAAAATACTCTCTGTCATGTTCACTAAAGTCTTCTTTATCTTTTGCTTCGATTCTCTAGTAGTGAGCTACCTATTCACAACCCCCTGGGGCATGGGAAATCCCCCTGGCTTTGATAAGCAGACACATCTACTGCGATAACTAATAAAAAGTTATATGAGCTTCATTCTTAAAATGGGCTGAACTAATCTAACCTTATTAAGCTAAACTGAACTAAAACTTAAACTGAACTCATCTATTGAATAGTTTAGTCCGTTTGTCCCAATCTTATGTGATCATCAATATGCTTAAGACCTGTTTTATTAAGAAAGCGTCACTCCAGGTCATTCCTCACTTTCTACATTTTATTAAGAAATGAGTTCTATTAAGAAAGTCAACTAGGTAACCCTATTTAACTAAACAGGTAAATGCAAACCTTTTTTTGTTTTATAGGATTCCTTTCCTGTCCAGCCATGTTACGGAACTGGTATTTTAGTGGCGTCACTTCACAAAAATTGGGGGGGGGGGCAAAATTCATTTTTCAAGATCTAGGCGAGGAAGGGGTAATTTTTAAAATTTTCTTTTATGAAAATGCCCTTAAAAAGGTATTCTTCAATGAGACTACCGAAAAAGCTGTTTTTCTAAATTCTGGGGGGGGGGGAGGGAAATGCCTTATATCCAGTTTTCTGTCGTGTATAATCAGTTGGAAAATTGTTCTTTTGTTATCAATTTTTTGTTGCTGCATCACCTATGGATTGTTCGGGGTACTCCTCTGACTGACCGTATTTCAAACAGTAGGCTGCACGAAAAGTATGGTTCAATCCCACTGTATAGGACTATAATGACAGAAAGGTTGAGATGGCTAGGGAACGTTGTGTGGATGAAGGATGACAGATTTCCAAAGATTGTTCTTTTTAGCCAACCGTCTAGGGCTAAACGGAAAGCAGGTTGGCCGCAGTTGGGGTGGGAGGATATCATAAAGAAAGATTTAAGGGAAACAGGAACTTCCTGGGAGGGTGTAAAGAGGGAGGCTTTGAATAGATTGGCATGAAGGAGGAGCGTGCGTAGCTGTGTTGGCCTTAGGCGACTTGCGGCTGCGGTGAATTGTTAGTAGTAGTAGTAGTAGCATCTCCAATACCTTAACAAACGTCTTTTGTATAACTAGCTGCCAATAATGCTGGAAATAACCCAACACCACACATATTTGCTGTCTGTTTGCAAACGCTGCCAAAAAGTGGACTGAACATAAAAAAAGACTTACAACAGTAGTAAATCCAGGATGTGAAATTTGAGGTATATATTCTAATCGGGAGCCACATTCAGCTACTTCAAAGGGTTCTCTAACAATACATTCCGAGCTTTCTTTAGTAGGGCAACTGTGATAGTTCGACAAAACTATTGGCACCCTATTTTCCTGTGGCAGGTTAGTTCGTAATTGACTCTGATTATCTAAGTTATAGCTCTGAACATTTATATCCTCAGGATCGCTGATATCTCCTCGTTCTAGAAAAAAGAGGTCATTGTGTTCATGACAAACCATACAAATGTAACAAGCTCTCACTCTCTCTCTCTCTCTTTCTCGCTCTCTCTGGGCATTTCCTAGAAATTAAAAAAATTAAAAAAAAAAAATTATAGTCTAACTAGTGGCAGCAAAGCCTGTGTGAAAATATACATAAAAACACAAAGAATAAATGTAGCGCAACTTTTTTTTGTGAGAACTGAAGATTTTGTTTGCCCCCCCCCCCCCCTCACAACACTATTTCTGAAAGTTTATTGTGCTTCTATATATGAGGCAAAACATGATCTATTGGTTAAAACTAAAAATTTAGAAATAATCCCGAAGAGAAAAGACCCCCCCCCCCTTTTTAAAGAGAGACTGGTACAAAAATATAAAAATGATCATGTACAGCGCAGCTTCACCAAAACAATAATTTTGGGAATACTCAAAAAGAGAAAAGATCCTCCATCCCTACTTTTTTGAAGCAAAGGCAATAAAAAAATATAAAAATATACCCACAAAATAAAATACACAAAGATATAGATTTGAAAATACTTGCAAAGATAAAAGATCCCCAACCCTCTTTTACCTGAATTTTTATCCATCCGCTGGCGAAACATGGTCTGATATCAATTCTTCTCCACAAATACAACTTTAAACCAAAAAGGAATAGTCAATGTTTATTTTTTGCCGATTAAAAAAAAGTGGAATATCGAGCTCGAACACGTAACCTCGAAGTTAGGTGCTACCAGGTGAAGCTTGCCGGGTCTGTTACCTGGTTTTATTAATATACTGCATTATTATATTAATATATATTGTGTATTTTGTATTAATATATACAAATAAAAGAATTATCAATAAAAACATCTCTAAATGTTGGACATTTTCTCCATCAGATGACTGGTGTATTATAATGAAAATGAGTAGTGAATTTTTTATTTGAATTTTCTCTATTGTTTGTTTTGACGACTAGATTAAATTGTCAGTTTTCATTCATTATTGAAAAACTACCAATTAAAATATATGGTTGAGATTAGGAGTATGTTGGAAAACAGACTAGAACTTAACAAAACAATATTTATTGCTGGAATTCTGGCATCATGAAAAAAAAACAACAACAACATAAAATGAAGAGTGATATTAAACCAAGTATCTTTAAAATATGTTAATTAAATATTATAGCTGAAATACATTTAGAAAAATTAATTGAGATATAAAAAAAATGGCGGTTGAATATTATAGGCAGCGCAGTATATTAAACAGACAATCCACTGTAATTCTTTTTTGTTCAGTAAAGTGCATATTATGTTCTGGTCTTAAGTTATTTTTTGTAACTTCTGTTCGTTTAGAGTTTCATTTATTTATTGATGGTGATTTGTGGTAGTTTTACGCTTGAAAGATTATTTGACTTAATTTCTGCTGATATTTCGTTTAATGGAGCTCTTTACTTTCTTTGAAACACTTGTTTTGTGGAAA
This sequence comes from Artemia sp. Qi Xiang Cuo, assembly GCF_049724085.1. NCBI lineage: Eukaryota > Metazoa > Arthropoda > Branchiopoda > Anostraca > Artemiidae > Artemia > Artemia sp. Qi Xiang Cuo. The sequence continues at coordinate 96,323 of NW_028300533.1, forward strand.
CAGTTTTTTAACTTTGAAAAAAGCCGACAATTTAACATTTTAAATAGATGGCGTTTGATCACCTTCTCTATTGTTCAAAAACCAAAATATATCATTCTCAGACGTGTTTCCATTTGCGTTTTACGCACAATCCAGAAAAGAAATCAACCAGCCATCATATTTGCTTAGTCATTGGACAATTTTTCAGTGAGGTGCTAATGAAAATGTGGCAAAAACTAGGTTTTGACGGGAGTCAAGATGTGCATTGTTGAGATTCCACGTCCATACGTTCGACCACGTCCATGGCCATCCACCGGATTCCAAGTCTACCCAGCGAAAAAAATGTTATCAAACGAGATGAATTAAGTTTGGTTTCTGTTTAAGATCAGAGGCTAGAAATTCGCTTCTCCGGTCATGAAAATCTTGTTTATAATAAATTCTCAAAGCTCAGTGAACTGATTTATCTCAGATTCACGAATCAAATGATAAAAGTATCTTGTCCTCTCGGTGCAACTTGCAGCTATTTACTACACCATTTATTTGTGTATCTATCTTATTAAACGATAATTGCATTATATATATATACATATACATAACGGCAATATATTTTTTTTCTGGAAATTGGCATACCACTATATTCCGGTGTGAGTAAAACGATTTCGATATGTCAAGTCTTTGGGAGAACTCATTTTCCCCTTCCAGTTCCCTTTCATTAATCGTCTGCTGACTGAGATTAGAGACCCTCTGAACATTTAAAATCTAGAGCACCAATAGGAGTTTCCAAACGCGCTTCGTTGGTTGACAAATCATTTGCTTCCGAGCTTTTCGAGAAAGACCTTGCCGTTTGATAGTGAGTGAATTTTGGATTCTTATTTGCTTTGCATCAAATGGCCCGTATTATGGCAGAAAAATTACAATAATAATTTGTATTATCGGGTCCGATCTTCGCTCGGACATTACTGATCGTTAAACAAGGTCGGTGGTAATAAGATAGTTGTTAGTTTTTCAATGTAAAAGAAACGGTCTAGATGGAACATGACTTAAGAAAATTCGTTTAAGGCTTTAATTAATTGTGTAAAAACATTTTTGATAAAATTGAGTCATGAATACCCAGACTTCCAACACCCTAATGGTTTTACTTTCCGAGCCAAGTTCGGTCACTTGTACTTATAGATAAATCTGAAATTAATTAGATATGGCTATTGCAGATTTATATACAGAATAATCTGTACATTTGTAACAGACTACAGCTTGTCACAAAATTCTATGTTACAGTGGGTGCAAAAATCTTAGAGATTATATTTTAGAAGTAGGTAATTTCTTAAGCCATATTTGATGAGATCCAGGTTTCATTATTAAACTAATTTGCATATTAAAGATTGATCTGTTTATTTACGACAAGTTTCAGTTTTTTGCAGTTTCATGCTTCAAAAGGAACATTCGCCTTCAAGATTTTATTTTAAAAGTATTTTTTTTTTAATAAAATTTGGAGAGAGTGTTTGGTGTGTATTGAGGGTGTATTGTCATCAAGAATGATATCCCAGGGTTAACCATCATCCAGGCTTCACTGTTAAGTCTCCTAGACTCAATATTATTAAAACCTCTCATTGAACTTGGTATTCATAATCTAAAGCAATAGACTCAACTTTGAGAAAAACTTCAGCTTATCATCCCTCAACCTGCCTCATTGCTTCAACTGCTTATCAATGTAAAGTTCTATATCCCTTGTTTTATCATTTTAATTACAGTTTTGCTTAATCTTAGCATGTTCCGCTCAGTTCCAAACTGAATAACTTATGGAGCCAGAAATCATCCCCCTGCTTATCATTGCTCCACCATACCTTAAAAATAGTATTGTAAATTTTTCTGTTAGTCATCTGCAGTGTTTCAGCTGTGAAGCAAATTTAAAATTATATATTTAGGGGACCATCTCCTCAGTCCTCCTTACTTAAGGAGCTTTGATGCCTCGAGGACGCTCATATAACAACGTTCAAATCGAAAATACATACGAAATTTTCGAAACTCTTCTCGTTTTGAAATATATGAAAATATATCAATAAAAATAGAGGGTTATAAATAGAAAAAGACGAAGGACACTTTTTGTGGATAAATAATCACAGATTACCATAGATCATCCTTTTCAGCAAACCATCAAGGGCGAAAGAAAAGCAGGTCGCTCCCGAAGGGGCTGGTAAGAGTTCGTAAGAAAGAATTTAAAGGAAATTGACACTTTTTTGTGATGGTACAAAGAGAGAAGCTTTGAATAAATTCGGATGGTGGAGGAACGTGCGCAACTGTGTTGGCCTCAAGCGGCTTAGTGCGGCAGTGAGTTACTAGTATTAGCAGTTCCATTGTCTTTAAGAACAGAATCCCTTTCCCATTATCCAACTTCTCGAGATCCTAAATACCCCGAAATTGTTTTACAGTTGGTGGCGACGAAGACCACATTTTCGTCTTGCTGAGGACGGTCCTTGGACATAGGGTCGAAATATTCATTCGGATTTATATCCACTGTCTTACAAAAAGATTTCCCTATTGTTCTTCGTGCTTTTGTTGTTTTTTTTTTACAATTGGTACCCCTGTTCTTAAGCAAAATATTGGAATGGGCTGTGGAGTTTCCGAAGAATCATAGACAGCCAACTCTTACACAAGATCCGGTATTCCATTATCTCAGAAAAAGTGATTTGAGCCTTTGGGGCGATCCATGGAAAATATCCAAATGTCAAAAACAGCATTGCGGTATCTTGCTGAATCACGGAAATTCATGGAATCACTTGTTGAAATCACCACTTGTTGAAATTTGAAGTGAATCAAGCCGAGTTTCTAAAGCAGTGGATTATTTATCTGCAGAACCATGGAAAATCACCATATATGGATAGGGACATTTCATCATCCAAATAAACAGTTTGAGTTGTTCACGTGAAAATGACCCCTTATGTGGAAAATGTTAGCCCTATTATCCAGATGAATAACGACAACTTAAATCCAATCTCTTGGGAAGTCGATTGATCATCTGGAAAGCAACACAGAATCACCTCTTGCGTGGAATAGAAAGTTACGAGATCTGATTTTGTTCGAGAAAGAGCGGTTTTCATTGGCTGTCAGCGATGCTTTGATTAAAGGCATGCAATACTACTTTTCCTTTCAATAATTTTACGTCATTGGAAAACGCTCCTGGTTAGTCGAAAGTAATATCATGTGGTAATTCTCATCCAATCAAAGACCATCCCACATTGCTGTTGGTTCAAATTTCAGACACGATGGCACAGTTCATAATAGCTGCCGTACATTCGCGTCCGCTGCATGCGCTATATCCGTATATGCGCATTACGTTGATACACATCCATGTAAGATCCATTATCCCGTTGATCCGTCGTCATATGTACAACCGGTATTTTTAGGCAGAACTGAAATTTACGTCGTATGTTGTTGGAATAATACCTATCCACTTTCTACCGTTATTTTTTTTATAGTTAACCTTATTTAGTTTGTTCTTTTTTCGAACTTAGCAATTAAATTAAAATATCAGTATGTAATGGAAATTGTGAAGACTAAGGTGATTTCCGCATTCGGATTTTACTAGAGAAAGGGCGATTTTCATTGGCAGTCAATGATGCTTTTACTAAAGGCATAAAATACTACTTTCCCTTCCAATAATGTTATGTCAGCGGAAAACGCCTCTGACTAGTCGAGAGTAATATCATGCGATTATTTTCATCCGATCAAAGACCATCCCACGCTACTGTTGGTTCAAATTCGAGACAAATTGTACAATTCCTACCATACATGCACAATACATGGTTGCACATCCACATAAGACCTATTATCCCGTCAATCCAACATCATATTTTCAACCAGGATTTTTAGGCAGAACTAAAGTTAACGTCATACGTTGATACAAAAATAACCATTCAAACCTAGTTTGTACACATCAAATCGAAATTAAAACATTCATTATTTTTATTACGAACGTTTCTCCAGTAAAAGAATAAATAACGTCAAAAGAGTAAATAACGTCAAAAGAAATTCAAATATTTTTTAGCAAAAAGAAGGCAGTACTTGCTTATGCCATAGTTAAATACCTGATGCTGTGGCCGTGGTTCGACTTTCCCTGTCGTCTTCAAGATACAGATCTTTTTGCTCAAAATAAACACCCAAGGTTCTCCACGGGTCTCCAAATATTTGATCTGACGGACTAGATTCGTTTTTGACTTCAATCTAAATAACACAAAAACATTACTTTGTAAAAGTTTATTAAACCTATATAAAGGAAGACGGATGGGATAGCGATAGTGACGATTCTGGCCTCTCTTACACCCGGGGCAAAATGTTGATTAGTGCCCCTTCCCCATGTCTCCCAAAATTTTTAGGCCAAATTTTAACAAAGTTTTCATTTATTAACAACATTTTGCCAACTGCACCCTCTACTATATTTTTTATAAAATAAAATGTCAAAATGATTATAACCCTTAGATTATTTATTTAAAGTTTTGCGTCCCTAACATTTCTGTGCCAGGACAAGTGCCCCTCTGTCTCCCCTTTAAAACTATCGTTGGATAGTAAACTGTCCCATAAAGAATAACGAAGAAGACCACACTGCTTTTCCATCGTGCAAACAAAAACAGGTAAAAAATTAAGGAATTAATCCAGAACTGTGACCTTTCTTATTCATAAATGAATATTTCGGCTTTATATCAAAGGGCCGTCCTCAGCAAAGCACATATAAAAAATCAAAACAGTCCTAAAATCATTACCTCAAGGAAGTTCAACCAGGACTGAAGAAAACTAGCATGTTTTCAGTGCTATTCTCGCTTTTTGGCAAACCCAAAAGGTCTTTTTGATTCAGGTTCATTGGTATTAGCTATTGGATTCATGTTCATTAGGTTTTGTATTGTAATTGTTGAATCATTTTTAATTAAATTTGCATACAATGCGTTGAGTGAATACTCCCCCAAATCCCTATTAGAGAAATATTATCATTTATCTTAAGTTTAATTTCTATTGGAAAACTGGAATCTTCGTCTGTACTGGAATTGGGATCATCCCCGAATGGAGTAGGAAGATGTCCTAAGGAAATATTTAAGGGAAAAGGGAACTTCCTGGGAGAGTGTAAAGAGGGATGCTTTGAATAGATTGGGATGGAGAAGGAGTGTGCGTAGCTATGTTGGGCTCATGCGGCTTAAGGCTGCAGTGAGTTGTTAGTAGTAGTAATAATAATAATTTCTATTGCCTCCCGGATTGCCTCTCCATAAACTGTTTAAGAGATCTTTTTATTCAAAATTGGAAGTCGAAAGTTTTCTAGGAATCTAATGAAGCAGGCTTCACTATCTGGCTTGCTAGCTGACTTAACCCCCTCCCGAACATTTAGATTGTGCCCGTCAGGTGCAGGTAGGTTCTAGACTTACAGTTCCAACTACTCACATTTTAGGGAGGGATGGAGTACAAATCCTTAATTTGCCTATTTTCAAGAAAATGAACAATTAAGCAGAAAATCTTAAGAGACTATTTAAAATAGAAATTTTGACCAAAGTCTTGCGACCCTGAGACATAGAAATCTTAGATATATATGGGTCAAAAGATGTTGGTTCAAGGTTCGTTTTTAAAATGTTAGACATAAGGAATAAAACTTTATTATGAACAATTTCGTCAGCCATCAAAACAGGCAGCCTAAAAAGAAAAGACCTCTACAGACACACCCAATACCGTAGAAGCATCCAGATAAAAAAAAATTGGCTGTCTTCCTATACATTTTGCCTAGAAGTAATACTTCCACAAGATTCTTGCCAAAACAGAAGGCACAGTTTGGTTTTTTGTTCAGTTTAAAGAAAAGAAAATTATACTCTGCATGCAGTGACATAAAGCTATGCATTGCTAAATTTTATGGTTGTCATTGACACAATTCCCAAGAGACAGGCACAGGCTTAAACAGGGGCTTTTACATCAACACAGTAGAGAGCAGTTCAACTTTCATTCAGCAGTCATGAGGCTAAAATTGCAATGCCAGAGCCGTAGAGTAAAAAGCGTTTGCTTTCGATTTTTGCTTATTTACTGAAGTGTTAATTCAGGTTGTATGCTCATTTATGAAAGTTGTTTTCTTCTAGCTCTAGTAGCTTTTAAGATAGTGAAAAGCCCTAGACTTTAATTTGCTATATATTTAATGGATACGAATAAATCATATAGAAAATAAGAAATATACCACTTAGTTTTGCATTCAATGCTATTCCCATATATAATAGTTATATCCACCACAATTGTATCTCCCCCCCCCCTCCCCGTGGAGTCATGTATATAGCCCTTTTTATGGAAAAAAGTTTGCTTATCTAATAGATTTGCATACATTTTTCGGTTATTTCTCATCAACAGTTGGTTCATAATGCAAAATAAAGCCAGTTTAAAAAAAAGAATACAACAAAAACAGTGGTAAAAGAGAGATCTAAATGGGCTAGTACCCGAAGGCTTTTATTTCTAGGCAAGATCCCGGTTCCTGTCGATGAGGCAAAAATTGCAATGCGAGTGTCTTAGAGAAAAGAGTAGTTTTTCGATTGTTCACTTTGAATTCATAGTCCTTAGACTTCGTTGAAAAAGAGACAATTTAATAGGTGTCTCGAAGAACTCAATTATCATTAATATAATTATTTCCAGACAATAATACAAGATAACAACAAATATAGCCCCTAATATGTTCTTTAATACATAAAAGTGGCAAAGACGACAGTCAGTTCTGCATGTTTAGTCATAGCCCCTAGTATGCATTATAGCCCCTAATATTTTTCCACATTTCCTAATATTTTAAAAAAACTTTTTCCACAAAATAAGTTTTTCAAAGAAAAGTAAAGAACTCCATTAAACAAAAAATTATCAAAAATAAAATCAAATAATCTAACAAGCGTGAAACTACCACAAATCAGCATCGATAAATAAATGAAACCCAAAACGAGCAGAAATTACAATAATTAAACGAGTCAAACTCAAAACGAGCAGAAATGAACATAAGTTGGGTGCCAAACCCCTATGCCTTCCCAAGGCCAGAAAAAAATTTGCACTTTACTGAAAAAATATAAATGTTTTTACTTTTATAACTTTAATAAATCAAATAATATAAACATTTTGATTACTAAATATCAGTATATGTATATTAAATTGACAATGCACATTCATTTGTATGAATGTTCTACTATTAAGAAGGGCACTAGCCCTTTGAATTTCCAATCGAATGAGCTTTTTTAGAAGTTTCTACGACAACGCCTTCTTTGAAAACCTTATATCCCCCCAGGGCATAACTTAAAACCCTTGCCCTGAGGGCTGTGGGGGAGCGTCCTCCTCAAAAACATATTATCTATCTGGAATCAACTACGCTGAACAAAATGGCTATCTCAAAATTTTGCTTGGATGTGTTTGGGGAAATGAGGGGCGGGGGGGGGCCGCCGAGGGGCCCTCCGATGACTTTTGACTATTAAAAAGGGCATTAGCCCTTTGAATTTCCTATCGAATGTGCCTTTTTTGAAGTTTCTACGACAACGCCTTCTATAAAAACCTTATATGCCCCTAGGACATAACTTAAAGCCCTTGCCCCGAGGGTAGTGGGGGAGTGTCCTTCTCAAAAACCTATTTTCTATCTGGAAATCAACTACGCTGAACAAAATGGCTATCTCAAAATTTTGATTGAACGTGCTTGTGGGAATAATGGGCGTGGGGGGGGGGGGCTAGTTGCCCTCCAATCACTATCGACTATTAAAAAGGGTATAGCCCTTCGAATTTCCAATCGAATGAGCCTGTTTTGAAGTTTCTACGACAACGCCTTCTATAAGAACCTTATATGCCCCCCAGGGGATAACTTAAAACCATTGCCCTGAGGGTTGTGGGGGAGTGGTCCTTCTCAAAAACATATTTTCTATCTGGAAATCAACTACGCTGGACGTAATGGCTATCTCAAAATTCTGGTTGGATGTGTTTGGAGGAATGATGGGCGTGGGGGGGGGCTAGGTGTCCTCCAATCCCTTTCGATTATTATAAAGGGCACTAGAACTGTCCATTTCCAATCTAATGAATCCCTTTTGAAGTTTATAAGACAACCCTTTCCAAATGAAGTGTTCTGCTCTAAAGGAAAAAATAATACATATTACATTGTGGGAAAGTCGTTCTTGTATAATCTAAGGAGATAAATGAAAACCCCTGCCCTGAAGGCTATGGGTGAATGTCCTCCTCAAAAATATACTTTCTATCTGGAAATCAACTATGCTGAACAAATTCGCTGTCTCAAAATTTTGATTGGATGTGTTTGGGGGAATGATGGGCGTGGGGGGGCGGGGCTGGTTGCCCACCAATCACTTTCGACTATTAAAAGGGGCGCTAGACCTTTGAACTTCCAATCGAATGATCTTGTTTTTAAGTGTCTACGACAACACCTTATATAAAAACCTTATATGCCCCCAGGGCATAACTTAAAACCCTTGCCCTGAGGGTTGTGAGGGAGTGTCCTCCTCGAAAACATATTTTCTATCTGGAAATCAACTACGCTGAACAAAATGACTATCTCAAAATTTTGATTGGATGTGTTTGGTGGAATGATGGGCGTGGTGGGGGGGGGGCTAGTTGCCCTCCAATCACTTTCGACTATTAAGAAGTGCACTAGAACTCTCAATTTCCAATCAAATGAGCCTCTTTTGAAGTCTCTACGACGACCCATTCGATATGAAGTGCCCTGCTCTAAAGGAAAAAAAAATAATAAAGGGTACATTGTGCCAACATTGTTCTTATATGCCCTCAGGGCATACCTTAAATCCCTTGCCCCGAGGGTTGTGGGGGAGTGTTCTCCTCAAAGATATTTTCTATCTGGAAATCAACTACGTAGAACAAAATGGTTATCTCAAAATTTTGATTGGATGTGTTTGGGGGAATGATGGGCGTGGGGGAGGGGCTAGTTGCCCTCCAATAAGTTTCGACTATTAAAAAGGGCACTAGCCACTCCAATTTCCAATCGAATGAGCCCTTTTCGAAGGTTTGTACGACAACTCCTTCGATACGAAGTGCCTGGGTATAGAGAAAAAAAAACACATTATGCCCACAACTTTCTTTACTTAGGCAGCGCTAGGGCGCTGCCTATGAAAAGCGGCAAAGATGACAGTCAGTTCTGCATGTTTAGTTATAGTCCCTGATATGTTTTTTTAATACATAAAAGCGGCAAAGACGACAGTCAGTTTTGCATGTTTAGTTATAGCCCCTAATATGTTTTTTAATACATAAAAGCGGCAAAGACGACAGTCAGTTCTGCACGTTTAGTTATAGCCCCTAACATGTTTTTTTAATACTTTAATTTCTAAGCAAGATCCCGGTTCCTGTCCATGAGGCAAAAATTGCAATGCGAGTGTCTTAGAGAAAAGAGTAGTTTTTCGATTGTTCGCTTTGAATTCATAGTCCTTAGACTTCGTTGAATAAGAGACAATTTAATAGGTGTCTCGAAAAACTCAATTATCATTAATATAATTATTTCCAGCCAATAATACAAGATAACAACCAATATAGCCCCTAATATGTTCTTTAATACATAAAAGTGGCAAAGACAACAGTCAGTTCTGCATGTTTAGTTATAGCCCCTAATATGTTTTTTAATAGATAAAAGCGGCAAAGACGACAGTCAGTTCTGCATGTTTTGTAATTTCCATGATTTGTTGCTCGACCATGGTTGCTTTTGGATGATACTTCGTAAGTAATCCAATTTTTTTTGTCGCTATAGTATCCATTAAGGTTGGAATGATGCAATATTTTAGCAACATCAATATATATTTTAGATCTAGTGGATCTTTTGCAGTCTTTCCAAAATAAGCAGAAATTTGTTTTAATAGAGAGGGATGTAAACATCAAATATTTTAGGTGCACACCCTTCCTCCTCCCTCCTCCTCAATTAGGTCCTCCCTCCTCCTCAATCTTCAATTATCTAATTGAATTGTTTTACAATTTTATCTAATTTTCATCCAAAGAAAGAGGGATCAAGTGTATGTGCCTATTACGGAATACTTCAAGCATCTTGGTGACAAGGAGGAAACTCAGAAGTTACAACATTACGCTGCCAAAAAGGAAATTAAGACCTTTACAAGAAACTTTATAGAAACAAGACTGCAATAAAGGTTAACGCTCCTAATTTGGAGGTTCAACGACCTCAATATAAGGATTGTAAGGTATAAAAGAAAGACTATTTAGGGTGTTCTTTGGAGAATATAGTTGTGTTACTGGAAACAAAATAACAGTCAAAGAAAATCTATTCAAAACACGATAAACTATAGACAACAACTTTAAGTAGGTAGGGAAAAGTTTAGAATTCATGAAAACTTGGCAAACGTTCATTCAGCAAGAGCTTAAGCGACAAGTATTAAAACATTAAATTATAAAATATTGCTGAATAAAATTGTCTAAGCTATTAAAATAATATAATATTTTTGCTTTATGGCCAGTAGCTGTCCTCAGCATATTATTTATTTATCACAATAGATTATGATAAATAATTTACATTAAATAAATTACAATAAATGAATTACAACAAAAAATCACAATAAATTATGAATAAAAAAAGATTAAAACAAAGAAACCAATCAAAAATCTAACTGACGATGAGAAAGCTACTAAAACTACCCCCCCCCCCCAAAAAAATAGTGCCTTAGCATCATTATTTCACACACGATCGACCCTTTCGGGGGAATATTTCGGCTATTGGTAATTTAGCTGGAATACTCAGTTGAATTTTATTTGAATCAGTCTATGAAAGAAGTCCCCATTCCACACCGCTTCCAGTTTTTCGTGTGATGGAAGCTAATATGGTCTTCGCCATTACTTATGCAAATTCCCCGCTCAACAATAAAACATCTCGCACTTCAAGCTTTACCAAACGGGTAGAAACAGATCAAACACATCCTAACTGAGCAAGCTCTACTTCGTATCAATGCTACACTTCTTTTTTCTTCTTTTCAACTCGAAAGATGAGAAATGTATTTCTATATTTCATCAGTAACTTTGACCCAGACACGTACATGGGAAATTCTTTTGGGGGAAATTTAGGGCTAAGGCTAAACGGAAAGCAGGTCGTCCGCGGTTGAGGTAGGAGGATGACGTAAAGAAAGATTTAAAGGAAATAGTAAATTCTACGGAGGGAGACTTTGAATAGATTGGGATGAAGGTGGAGCGTGCGTAGCTGTGTTGGCCTCAGTTCGCTTGGTGCTGTAAAGAGCTGTTAGTAGTAGTAGTAAATTTTGGCACATACACTAGAATTTAATAATTTGAAAGATGTGCCCAAAAATCGTGGAAAATAAAGGATTTCGGGGGAATCAGGCACAAAACCCCCCATCCTCTATATACGTTGCTTATTTGACCCTTCCATTTAAAAAACCCTCTTGGGATTTCTTTTTGAAATATTAATACCTAAGCTCAATTTATTTTTGGGGCCGTTTCATCCTTCAACTATCTCCACTATAATCGTTCTGACCTTCGTAATTTACAAGTATTTGGTTCCACCTCTTTTACTATTTTTATTTTAATCCACTGATCATAGTCAACTACAGCTTACCATGGTTGCTGAGCATGGTAAGCAATAATAACAGCTGTAACTTAACAGCTGCGATAAGCTTTCGAATCGTGTAATAATTCGTTGCGTCCCTTACAATGGTAAACAAAATTCCCGACGTGAAAGGTTGGAATAGCTCCTTTGTCTCTTATAACTTTTCCTCAATTGTGCCAAAAAAGGGGAACCAATGCCCACCCTAGATTTTTATTGCCTACTTTATCTTTCAACGTTAAAAGATGGCGTTCCTCGTTGAAAGGAATCCATCTGCTGTAAAGCTTATTAGAAGACCCCAAATGCATTGAAGATCACACTGAGCGACCAGAGTATATTCAGATTTCCCATGGGCAGAATTGTGGAGCTTTATCTTACAGCCCTGTATTTTGTTGAGCTAAAACTCCAAGTTCTAAAGAAAATAGTCACAGAAGAGGTGAGTTCCACGAGACGATTAACATTAACTAGGAGTGAAGGCCTTATCCAGGGAGAGGGGGTTACCGGGTTTGAATCCCATTTTAGGATGAAAGTAATAAGAAATAATTAATTATAATTAATGATAATTGGCTTTTAGAACGCTGCCAAGGGGTATTTTGCCCACAAAGAAATATGCATGCAGATTGGTTAATATAGCAGTATTCGGTGCCTGTGGTCTTTGATCGGTTCAAACGAGGAGACAAAGTTCCATCGTTAGTAAAGTGGCTTTTTCGTTTACTTAAACGGCCTCTACCGAATCAATATTTTTGAGAATGACTTGGTGAAATTAATAACCTGGTAAAATAGATAAACTTGTTAACTTAAAATTGACTGTCTGTATCACAGTACCTTTTTTAGGGAATTCCTAGAATCAATTTTTTACTTTTAAGATTGTAACGTCAAATTATTTTATTGACCCTTAACTTAGAATGTTCTAAGGGGATTTTCAAAAGGTAGCAATTAGTTCACAGACAAAAAGAACAAATATAGACATGTTGGCGAATGACTTTAAAACTGTTTCTCTTTTCAGCCAGTTTGATCAATCTTTAATTGAAACAGTTTTGGATGATTTCTTTCAACCCAAACATATAGGTAAAAGACAAGGCCCCCTGCTGATTCATTAAAAAAAAGCATCGTGTTAAAAATCACATATAATTCTTTCCATTCTTAGTGTAGGAAACAATAATACTGAAATCTTTTCCAACATAATGCTGGTACAAACCAAGATTAATTTTGTGTTTTTAATATTTACATTAAAATGGCATAAAATAAAAATGAAACAAGATATAAGAATTAAAAATTGTTTCAAATAAAAAAACAATCAGACAAAAAATTTAATTTTTTTATAATGGCTTAATCAAATTATGTTTCAAACCGTTCAGGCACGGTAATTGAGCCAAATCTCACCAGGTAATAGGTCCATTCTTTTGCACTAAGATCTTACATCTAAGATCTCACATCTTTCTGCAGAGATTTCCGTTCTTTTAACTCATCTTTGTTCTAATATCTTACAGCACACTGAAATTAGCAAAAAGTATGAAGTACACCATATTTCTACCATATCGAACAACGATGAGAGAACTTTGATGATATACTTATCATTGTTCTCAGACCGCTGATCAGAGCAGAATGATGAAAGACGTTTGCACAAAAACGCTATAAGATGTAAGATCTTAGTGCCAAGATTTCACTTTTAAGCGTTCTTTGTCAAAAGATGTAAGATTAAAGATGAGCACAAAGATGAGTAAAAGAACGGTTCTAATATTTTGTTTAAATAGTACTTGAATGTTTACCTTCTATTTCGCAGATACTCGCCAGATTTGAATAATTTGCTAATTTGTACCTAAGTTGAAAAATTACACTTTTACCACACACAGGCAAGCAGCTAGAATCCTCTATCCTGATATAAATATTAAGAAAAAGTAGGTATCACTGAACATCTGGATATGATCCATGTCCAGATTTCTCTTCAAGGAATCTACAGAGAACCAGATTCATATACATTGGCCTACCAGGAACCATTAGCTATCAACACTTGTCATATTTCAATTAATAGGAAAGAAGTTTTCTAAATCAAATCGATATGTTCAGCCTGTGACTACAAAATGTTAACTGCTCTGTTGACAATAACATTTCAATATGCGGAGTCCCCCTTCCTTTCACTTGTAGAGCTTATCTTATATGGAACTGAAGAACTTACCACTTACCCCCGCAAAAAAAAGAAAAAAGAAAAAAAAAATCTGGAATTTTCGGCTCGAGCCGCCAGTTTGACACAAAAAAAGTAGGTATATTTTTCTTGTGATGATCGGAAACCAACCGGACCACGGACAATATTGGCTTCAGTTACCCACTGCATAACATCAAGTGATTAGCTAGGTGCTACAGACATTTAACAATTATGTAAATTAAGGTAAGGGGTATCTATTTAGTGGTTCCTCTCTCCATAAGGAAACGCTATAAAACCCTGGAAAATACTTAAAACAGTCTAAAATACTTACTTTTATCATTTCTAAATGCGTTTTACCTCATTCACCTCCCCCCTAATTGACAAGCATATTACACAAATTATATATACTCAATAGATTTTTGGTTCTTATTTAGAATCCAGAAAACACGCGAAAAGTGAATTTTCGTTAATGCTAATAAATAAAACAAAATAGGATAAAAACATAATAATTCAGAAACAAATCTGGGCTATAAATTTGCACATTAGGGGGGGGGGGGAAGCATAGCATATATTATATACGTAACCTAACCTAAGACAACCAAACCTAGGTACCTTTTATTCCCCCAAACCCCAAAAAACAAAAGTTTAATATAGTTCTCGGAGTGAGAAACTCCTTGTTTATACAGCTTCTCATAGAAGTACCGGCTAATGCCTATCTGATTTTCCCAATACAATTTTCACGTGTTTTCTGGATTGTAAATAAGTACTAAATTTTCAATAGCATGACTTTTTTCTTGATATTAATTTAACGACAAACGGTAAAGAATCGGCGGGAAGAGTTTTGAAAACTCATAAAGTTTATATAATCTAAGCTATATATTTGTCCATTAGGGGATGGGGGTTAAATTTTAATGGTACACGTTTAGAAACGATAAAAGTAAGTATTTAAGAATGTTTTAAAGCAGATGCCAGAATTAAGGTAATAAGCTTAAAAGCAGGAACCACTATATATTTACCCGACAAGGTAATAAGCCTACCATCTCGTCAAACAGGATTGAAGGTGTGGAGTCAACAATTTCGCATTCTGGTACTTCTTTCTTAAGGACTTCCAATCTTTGTTGGTTTGCTATTTTGTCCCTAGCCAAGAGCTCGATTGAGTGCTCCAACTCACGTTCTTTTCTTTTTAATAGCTGTAAGAAAAAAAAAAATTATCTCCTTCGAATGTACACCACTGACACATTCCACACACACATCCACATTCACGTGCATACGAGTATCTACGCGTGCAAAAACACTGATGATCCTTGAGGTTGAGTAGTCAGAAAAATGTCCCCAAAACTATAAGACAAATAAATAAGAAAATGTCTTAATCACTCAACTCCGCCAATTTTAAAACATAATTAACTACAATCATCAAACTTTGATGCGTTTTCGATTGACAATCCGGATACTCGCTTTGGATCGTGAAAAGAAAAATCAAATTTTGCTGCATATTTGAATAGCTGAAAAGGTGGAAATATTCCCTTTTTTGTAATTCAGGAAATTTATTTAGAATATTAACATTTATAATTCTTCCAGACCTTCGCTCCTCTCACCAAACGAAAAATGGGTTGTTCAAACCCAACATTGGGTTTATTATAATATCCATTTATGGGTAGAGGCTGCATTTATAAAGAAAAATTCGATATTTGACTGTTTTACGCATGCAGAGGGATAAAGAATTCGATCAAAGCGGAAGGGGGGGGGGTCTTTTCTCGTTGCAATTGAGTATTTCTGAAGCTATGGCTTTGGAAAGCCTACACTTTTTTCCTCAAGGCTGAATCGAGTTGAAACTTTCAGGGACAGTTTTGTTGGAGAAGGAGAGAAGGGCAATGTGACTTCGAATTTTGCGTTGGGGGGAGGGCAAAACGAATTTTTCGTCATCCCAATAGAAAAGTATACTTTACAGTTTTTTCATGCTTGTCACCCAAATTTCCCCACTAGGGGCGGAAAGGCCCTTAAAGGGAATGAGACCTATTCCTGTATGCGCATGCATACATATTATGTAATGACTTTCACAAATCGCAGATATCTACGGGTCGTATTTTCCAAAGGCAAGAGAATCAAAAAGAAAATAGGGACACAAAAAACAACATTAGTGGGACCATGATGTAAGTCATGCATTCATAATTGTAGAACTGGTTTCCAGCACGTGGTGCAAAATGACCATAAAAAATACTGTTGTCAAACCCAGAGCAAGACGACAATTCTTTTTGCCTCATGGGGTGATAGTCTAGGCAGAAAAACAACGCATGTTCAATGCATACCATAGATGGGCTAGACAAAACTAGTTATTCAAATTTTTAACAAACCTTTTCATTATGCATGGTTGAAAGGGTATTCAGGTAATAAAGCGAATTTAAAAAGTTAGCATAATAGCGAAACCTGTACAGAAATAGATAGGAGCACTATAAACTATTATTTAAGGGATCCCTCTCGAGTAGATGCAAGATTTGAGAGATGGCAGTACTTATTTAGGAGATGGGGGTAAAATGAGAAGCATTTGTCTTCTCAACAGTAATAATCCAAAAGCAACAGTCAGGGTTGCCGCCCCCTAGTGAATTATCACTATTTCTAGTGATTTTTATATTATCTAAAACAAAGAAGGTACTTTATTAGTAGTCGGGCAACACGCGAGAAGACCCGCATATAGAATACTGGCGGTAGACCCGTTGTTTTGTTCTTCATTTTGAGATTTTTCTCTCTGTGTTTAATACAATGATTATTTAAGGAATTTTTCTTGAGTAAATGCAAAATTTGAGATATGTCAACAATCATATAGGCGATGGAGGTTAAATGTGAAGCATTTTGTATAATCAGCAGCAACGTCCCCAAAGATGTTGAGACATATTTTACGAACAAAAGATCTCTTATTACCTCGCCCCCTAAGATGGTAGTAAAAAACGACATTTATATTTTAGAAGAAATTTAGTATATGGCCCAGTGAGCTTTTCTTATTCCACCAGGACTTAAATTTGTTTTGCTAATGGTTGTCTTCTTCTTTGCAGCTTGAAGTTACAATGTTGCACGGAAAATTGTGGCAAATATTAGAAAAAAAAAAGTTAGTGCAGACACGTACACAAGAACCTGCTTTTAAATCTAACATTTAGAAGGCGCAGAGTAAATCTAAAGAAAAAAAGCGAATTATATGGAAAATGAAAAAATTATAAAATTTAATGGAAAATTGTAGAATTTCTATATCTTAAGGGGAGAGAAAAGGGCTCGAAGCTCCCACTCCCCGCATGTGTGCCTGATATAGTAACCCCGTTCTTTAGCACCAAGATCTTACTTCTTTTTGCCCAGATTACCGTTCATCATTGTTCTAAGATCTTACAGCCAATTTATGTTAGCAAAAAGTGCAAAGAACGTCATTTTTCTGGCATAAGAAGCAAGATCCTAGCACAATGATGAGCATAAGAACGGCCCTAATGATTCACTAATTTCACCAGTCGATACAGCAAGCACAAAGGCCTTATATCAGTTGACTACACGCTGTTGAACTGACATTAGAAAAGCTGAGAATATCCTCCCCAGCTAGCTCCCTGGAATGTCTTTAAGATCGAACTTAGAGGCTACAATCGAAACAAAGATGGTTTAAGAGTCCCAAGTACCTAATTTTGTATCTAGTACTGTACGATCTTCACGTAGGACAAAAACCATAGGTGAACTTCATGACTTTTTTAGTGCGGGGAATGTGTTTCAGGTTTGGGCAAACGACTTATGTGAAATGCCAAGTTCACATTACTTTAAAGTAGCCCAATTAACTGACTATGTAAGGAATACTTTATGCAATACTATTAAAGTATAAAAATAATGATTTAACTTTCCTCCCCAGCAATGAGAATTAAAATACATATCGCTTCAGAAGAACGGGCAAAAGTTAATGAAAATTCAACACAGTTTCTGTGATACCAAAAGCACCATCAGCGACAGGCATGGTGGCCAGGGATCCTCTTCCAGGAGAGACAATAAACGATTCCTTATGAGACCTAGAACACCGTGGAATTGGGTAAATATTGAGCAGTTCACACAAACATACCACTCGTCTTTTTTATGCTCTCTCTGAATATAATAATCGCTTTACTTATGAATTCAATTTTAACCTAACCTCAAATATATAGCCCATGTTATACATTTCCCAAGCATTTATTGATTCTCGATTTTGTCGCCGTCGATTCAATTTACGGGTAAACCCAATTTCACAATATTCAAGCTAACAGAGGTATAAAAGCCGTATCTAAAATAAGAGAAAAAGGTATATTTGAGGGTCCGTAAAGGGGTTAGAATTTGCGAGCGAAGTGATTATTATATTCGGCAAAAGCATAAAAAAGGCATTAAATGATATATTCACTTTATTCGTAGGTTATTTGTTTGAACTGCTCAATATACCGGGAATTGACCCATGTGTCTTTATATATAATGTTTTAAAGGTAATTACTTGGTAAGAAAAAAAAAAAAAAAAAAAAAAAAAAAAAGAGAGAGAGAGAGAAGAAGAAGATGGTGAAAGCACAAAAATTGGCACACATATGTCGAAAAATTTTCTGAGCGCGTTTTTCCGCGCGGAAAATCGTGTATTTTTGAAATTGAAGGATTTGGACGTTTGAAGGGTGGTTGATTCGGGTCTGCTGATTCTGACGGTATGCCCACTTTTGAAATCAGATCAGTTAGTTCCGAGTTATCGTCATTTTCATCATCGCGGGTCGTATTCTTTTCTGTATACTGAGGTAGTAGATGCGCTTAGGGTATCTTTCATGGCTAAATCGAGTATGCTGAGTCTGAAAATGTGCTTACTTTTCCAACCATCCGTTACTGAGTTATCATCATTACTTTCATCTTCATCGGGTGTAGACTGTCTTTCATATTTCTACATTACAAACTCTGGTTCACCTTAATGTGCAAGTGACGACTGTGGTCTGAATGAATGGACCATTGGCGGGTTTAAAAACGCGACTCGAAATACATCATATCACTAGCAGGTTTAACAAAGCTGCGGTTTGGAAAAAAAATCTGACATAGTTGCCTGTTTGACGGCGAAGCTTGAAGAGCCACTGCCCAGCAATCTCCCAACCGTCGACTCAATTTTTCTAGAAGGGTATGTTCTAGTACACCTCACCGTCCCTAAGCCTGGAATTAGTTTCGGTGAATTCGCTAGCTTGAACTTCGCTACTTACATTAGAAAGCAACAGTCCCAAACCGACGCTCAAACGATTGATCTCGTCTTTGACATATACACTGACGACAGCCTTAAAAACAGAGCGCGTGAACACAGAGGAACTTCGTCTTATGCCGTGAAAATCACAGACCGAAACCCCCTTCCTCGGATGAACTGACATGACTTTTTGAAATCAACTGAGAACAAGAGTCGACTCTTCCATTTTTTAGCAACTATAGTCGTCCAAGAATTGCAGGACATCTATGAGTGGCCACTCTTGGAGACACAATTAGTTCAACGGGCGATATCGCATTTCGCGAAGGCCTCACACTTACCAACCACGAAGAAGGTGGTTGAGTGCTGCTCCATGCCTTCCATCAGGCCCAGTGTGACTATAACTTCATAGCCATCAGAACTAGGGATTCTGATGAGGTTGTGATTGCAAAATCTCTGTTCCAGCAGTTTAGTATTGAAGACCTCTTTTACAAGAGGTTTGTGGGTATGAAGCAAAGACGAAAATACTGTCCTTTCTCAACATTACTTGTCGCCAAGGATCTAAGACTTTTCACAACTTTCTCTGGTTGCATACATTCTCAGGTTATGATACGCCTTCGTCATTTTCTTTTCGTAGTAAGCATGGTGTTTGGAAGACCTGAAATGCTGTAAAATCCATTCCTTCAACTTTTATTACTCTGAGTACATCAGGAGCCCCGCACCTAGATTGTCACTTTACAGACATTCAGCGATTCGTCGTCGTTCTTTACGACAAATCAAGCGGCTTGTCTGAAGTGAACGGTCTGCGGAAGGAGCTGTTCACACAAAAAACAGCCAGAATGGAAAGACTACCCCCAACAGCGGCTGCTCTTGAGCAGCATACCCAACGCGCTTACTTGCAGGCCCAGATATGGGCATCATCGTGTTGTCCGGAACTTTCCCCACTGGATCCAGGCTTATACGGCTGGATGAGCTGGGATCTTTCTGGACAAATCTTCCTGAGGCAGCGACATTTTGCAAAGAACTGCTAAATTATGGCTGTAAAACAAAGTGCAAAAACAGGTGCAAATGTGCAAAAGCTTCCCTTAAATGCACAGATCTCTGTTCGTGCAAAAAATGTGATGATCAGTACAATCAGTAGCGCACATTTTGTAGCTTTAATTGTCAGATGCCAATTTCGACCTGTATTCTGTCCGTGAGAACCTCATTTTATTTTTTAGCAATGTTTATGATGAAACAAGTCAAAATCGGCTATTTCATTCCTATGATCCATGTGATTGTTTAACTATTTATAAATACATGAAGTAGTTTAGTATTCTACATTTTATCATCATAATAGTATGCTTCTCACGTCCGAAGTTCCTTAAGTCAAGCTGTTTGAGTTGAATAAATGATGTTTTTTTACTGAAAGCTCATTGAGGAGATCTGAAACGGTAATTAATTACTTACAGTCAAAAACGGATGACCTCCTTTGGAATGTTATAGGGAGGGTATGAGTTCTTGTTAGAGCATGGCATAGAAACCATGAAACTGGTAAATCCTGAACCAAGAATCTGATTGCAAAACTAACAAAATTTTTGGAATCGAGAGACTCGAATTAGTCAGAAAAGAGATCTTAAACTCGGTCATCGCTCGTTCTCAAAATTCACGTTTTTTTTTTCTTCGCGCGGAAAAACGCAAAGTAGTGCGGAACCACGGAGACAAATTTGAATTTGTGACTTAGTCGATTCTTCACATTTTCCGTAACATGTTCACCAGCTTCTATGTGATTACGACGAAAAATACAGAGTCAAAAAGCGGAAATTACTCAGAAGTGCAGGGAGTGTAGTGATAAAAATGATGATAACTCAGTAATCAGGAGTCGGACGAAAAAAGTTAGCATATTTTTGGGATCAGGAGAGACAAATTAGTCAGAAAAAACCCTCTGATGGAAAAATTTCCCAATCTGAAAGTCAGCTATTTTTTCCCGCGCGGGTAAACGCAAAACGGCATGATAATCGCGTCGGAAAATGTAGTTCTGCCCCCAGACAGATTCTCCATATTTTTTTTTGCATATGTCTGCCAAATTTCATCCTTTTAACATAAAATGAACAAACCTGACGCTTATGTACCTAACTAAAACGCTTGGCGAGAGACAGAGCAAGCATGCGGAAACATTGACATTCCCATTGCGTTGACTTTTTTAGAGATAAGATTTGGGTTGGTTATACACAACAGCTACGATATCTTACGACCTTTTGAGAAGTCGACCAGTGAGTAAAAAAAAAAAAAAAAAAAAAAAAAAAAAAACGCTGAAGCTCAAAGTGAAAAACATGGCAAAATATCAACAATACCATCCATTAACATGTTAGTGGAACCACTGCGTCTGCGTGCTGATGATAGATAACAATATAATGCACAAAAAACTCCTTATCTCTAAGAGCAAAACTAGCTACGCTATACGTTAGATGATGAAACCAAATCCTTACTTCCGGGATTGTTAACTTGCGGTTTGCACCAGGTACGTCACGTACCAAGAAGAATCTTTGGTAGTGTTCTATTAGCTGGAACCCACGCAAGAAGTAAAGTTTGGTTAATGCTAATGAAATAAAACAGAATAGGATGAAAATATAATAGTTTCAGAAACCAATTTCGGATATATATTTACACATTAGGGGGATGGGGGTAAAGCACAGCATCTATTAAATACGTAACCTAACCTATGTACCTTTTCCCCCATAAACCCCAAAAAATAAAGTTTAAATTTTGTACACGCAGTGAGAAACCACTGTTTGCAATCAAATTCTCCGTTGAAACAACCTGTTTTGACTAGTTTCTTTTATCATCTATCTTTCGTGGGTTCAGCTAATAGAACAGTACCGAATCTTTTTTCGACATAAAAGACACTGGCTTGTGTTTTGAATCCAACAAGTTCATAAATTTCTTCAGATGGGAAGTAGGATAGCTTAAACTTCACCGAACGTCATTCTAAAACTTTTCTTCAACCAAGGACATATCTCAGATTCTCCTTCGGGGGAGGGGGCATTTTTGGCACTTGTTAAGAATCCGGTAAGTACGCGAGAAGTTAAGTTTCGTTAATGCTAACGAAATAAAACAAAATAGGATGAAAATATAATAGTTCAGAAACAATTTCGGCTATATATTTGTACATCAGGGGGTGGGGTAAAGCATAGCATATATTAAATACGTAACCTAACCTAGCCAAACCCAGGTACTTTTTATTCCCTCTAAACCCCAAAAACACTAAAGTTTAAAAATAGTTCCCGGAGTGAGATACCCTTTTTTTTATACAGCGTCTCATATAAGTACCGGGTAATGCCTATCTGATTTTCGCAATACAATTTTCGCGCACCTACTGGATTCTTAACAAGTACCGTATTTTTGTTTAAGTAAGAGGGGTTGTCCTGTTTTAAGCCATTTCTGGCGAACAAATTGTTGATCAACAGTCGCGAGAGCAGATTTGTTTATATTGTGGATCAACAATAATTTTCGCGAAAACACAAATTTTTAGATATAAACGGCAACATTTTCAAATCAATTGAACATTTACTATTTTTCACGTAAACTCTACTCCAGTAATTTCCATTGTCTATACACCTTTTCACTGTCCTATCTCACTCTGAGAGTTTCAGTTAAATACAACACAATTTTTTCAGTTCCTTTTGAAGAGGAAAGGGGTGGGTATTTCAAAAGGAACTACCTCCTCATGTCTTATTTTAGGTAAAAGATCAAGCTAATAATAAATATAATATAACGATGTATATGGCAAATTAACTGTTTTTTCTCCTCTAAAATTGAGCCGGGACAGAAGATGCCCCTGCTTGTTCTTTGCAAAACAAGATCTGAAACCATTTTGGATTCTTGCAGAACATTCCATCCCTGCTTTGGCAATAGTCATTTCTTAAGAATAACAACTCTTTGGTGACAATCCCCTTATTTGTCACTACAGTACCAACTATATAACACCACTTCGCTCAATACCACACATAAACAATAGAAAGATTTGTATTTTTGTTGCAAGTTGTTTCTGCAAGTTACATTTTTCCTAATACCATTGAAAGTTGAAAAAATTATTACTCTTATTAGTGTGATGCCTGTTACTCCTAGATTTGTGCATAAGCGTCACGAATTCTGCTGCATGCAACAGTTTCACATACGCTAACTAAAAACTACACTGTAAGCTAAGATATTTAAAGGGACAAAATATGTGATTCAGCGAATAGATACTTTGTCAGTGTAAGTGTCATAGTATCATAGCTATCATCATCGCTCTTAGAAATAATGATCTTCGTCTAGGCTGAAAACGCAGGCATAATTGTAGAAACTCGATAGATAGCTCTTAGCCTGAAAGCCATCTACGGATGGCTCTCCTTTTTGGTTAGGAGATACATTGGGAATTCAGTATATCTCCCGAAAAAACAGTAAGAGTGGAAACCACAGTAGACAGATATATACAGTAGAATCATTCCCTATCTCAACCATTATGCAAAGCCGGACCGAGATACAACTGCTCTGGTGAACGTTAAAACACAAGCGACATTAGTTTTTTTTCTAATCACTAGGTTGCAAAGTTCTCAAGTCTCGGTTTCAATGGCATTTTGAGAAAGTTTCTGTGAAAATACGTGTTCCAGGGTTCTCATTTGATCTGCCATCAGCGGTCCAATGGATGAGGACGTACAAGAATATAGGCGGAGCTTTTATACGCGCCAAGACTGTAGTAGCCAAATATTACTGAGTTGTGATTCTACTGTATATTATTTATATACAGTAGTGGAAACAGAATCTCCAGCACACCAGCACTGGCTCACCAGCACAAGAGTTATCGTGCATTTTTATCCCCAATAGTTACACTATCCCTCGAAACAATAAATCACAAGTAGAAATTACTATTTTTATTTGCACAGCCCTGAGGTCAAATAATATCTAAAATACAGCGTAGGCAAATTCTAATCTTACGATGGTTTTCTCGGCGCTTATCCCTTCTAATATCACGTTTTAAACAAGACGTCAAAATTCTTTAGTGAGATTCAACCTGAAATAACGGAATACAGTGGAACAATACAGACATGTTAAGCCTCGTAATTTCTAACAAGGAGATGTTAACTGGGTGTGATTCTGGACACGATCTATTAAGCCGCGTTTTACGGAAAAACAGGTAAATAAAATGACTGAAACTTCGAGAAAACTACATAGTTTTAAATAGCTGACTCAAATGGAGTTTTGTCCATAAAATCCTAAATAAAAACGCCGCTTTACTTCTGATCATGCACAAAGGTATATAGTACAATGTCCAACGGGTCTATCTTGCAATGTTAACGAACTCCAGCAATGCTAAGTAATAGATAGCGGTATTAAACCCCATGGTCCGTATGGGCGATAGCAGGCTACCCCATAATGCCTGGTGTTTGGGTTCTCCTGGTATTAGAAGGCATGGACAGCAGAAAGCGATGATGGCGGATGCCTAGAGAAAGATGCTAAATTGGTGGGAGTATCTTCGAAAGACCTTTGGCTGCAAGGTCTTCAGAGATCCTCATGAAGAGCCACCACTGGTGCCTAATGCACGAGTGGCGTGGGAGGAACTAAGGAAGTCTAAGTATGCCAGGCATTAGGTATGCCTTGAAGACTGTTTATTGACCAATGCATTTACTGAAGCCATCAATTCATGTTTATTAATTACTATTTATTAAACAATCATAGATTTAAAACTCATTAGTAATCACAATAAAATTTCCAATTATTCTCGAGTTATACTTAATTCTCTTGAATTGGTTTTGTGAAGATCAAATTTTCTAAACTGATTTATTTTTAACAGGCAAAATTCATGAAAATATTTTTAGAGGAAACTGAAGACTGATGAGCACAAGCACAAAACTTGTCCGTTACAAAAAAAAGAAAATTACTCAGTTGGACATCTGTACTGTTTACCTCCTGTCTGTACTTCTCACCAATCAGGATTTATAAACATATATATCTCCACAATTTTCTCCATGCCCAAACCTACTCGGTACACATCTCGCAGTGATGATAGAACCCGTAATTTGATCAGTCTTCTGGTTTTCAAGGTGGTCCGATGAAATCACTGGAGATGGTTAATATTTCAAACGCCTAGGATTTTGATCAAAACCCCTATTTTTCATATCGATGGAGTATACACACGAAGTGCAGCCTCACATTTTAAGCTCATTGACAAAAAAACGGTTATTAGGACTCTCAGAAATTCTTTATAGCCGTCTTCGGAAAGAAAAGGATCAATGAAACTTGCAAGCGGGGCTTCCCCGACAAAAAGATTACCAAAGGCAAGGTGATAAAAAATATATGTTAGGTTTTATAAATTTGTGTTGAAAGCATTATGCTCTGTATAGTAATAGTCAATAGTGTTGATTAATGTACAATAATAGGGTGTTTAAACGAAATAAATGGAATAATAAAGGAAAATAAACAGAATAGCAGTGTATAATACAATAATACATCCTCTACAAGTAACAACTGATTGCAGCACTAAGCGGCCTTATAGTCAAAGAAGCAAGAACTCAATTGAGGATT
The DNA here is from genome assembly GCF_049724085.1 of Artemia sp. Qi Xiang Cuo. Classification (NCBI taxonomy): domain Eukaryota; kingdom Metazoa; phylum Arthropoda; class Branchiopoda; order Anostraca; family Artemiidae; genus Artemia; species Artemia sp. Qi Xiang Cuo. Next base: position 121,715 of record NW_028300533.1, read on the forward strand.
CTAAGCAGCTTATATGATTAAACTGTTTTTCTCTTTCCTTTTCACTTATTGACTTATTTATCGTAAGGTAAAGTAAGAACTTTAGCGGTAAAACTATTGTAACACCAATAAATTCTGCTTAGTTTGATTTTTATAACGGATTTTTAAGCAACCCAAAGCCGTTATCTTAAACAGACTTAGAGAAATAAATAGGCACGCCAAACAAAGTGACAATCCAGATCAGGGATGTCAAACTCGTGACCAGCGGGCTGCATACTGCCCACAACGAAAACTTTTACGGTCCAACTGTCCCAGGAAATACTGTCTTTCTTGTATGAATCCCATTCACAAATGCACATGGTATGTATCTAACTCATTTTTAAAAAAAAGGATACACCTATTGATGTCAGGCATTGCAAAATTTGATAATAAGGACTTGGGCACTAAGTTAATTCGTTATATCAGTGCAATAAAGGCACGAAGACAGGATTGGAGCTACGTAGACAGCATTAGAAGCAAAGGATTTAGAAGTAGACAGGTTCAGAATAAAGAACCTAACATATCCTGGCCAATCCCTTGCTAAGATCCATGTCTGCAAGTGCAAACAGGTTCAAAAACCGTTTAAGTAAGATTTGGCTATTCTCCTAGGTATGGACCAACGTACAAATTACCTGGAAATGCATAGAAACTGGGAGAGAGAAGAGTTCTGTACCAAAAATTGTTTCTTTTGTAGAGATTTTCTTTTACGGAGGATTAAAACCGGATATCCCCTCCCCTGGATACCACCATGGCAGCCCATACCCTAATAGTTTGGACTTCGATATAATAAAATTAATACTATCCAAGAAAATTCATTTCCCAGAGGAAACGATACACTTTTCGCCAGGATATCAATGTTTTCTCCTTTTGTGTGTCATCTCGAATGCCTTCAACAACGGGCCCGTTCTTTTGCACTAAGATCTTACATCTAAGATCTCACATCTTTCTGCAAAGATTTCCGTTCTTTTAACTAATCTTTGTTCTAAGATTTTACAGCTCACTGATATTAGCAAAAAGTGTGAAAGACGCCATATTTCTGCCATATAGAACAATGACAAGAGAACATTGATGGTATGCTCATCATTGTTCTTAGACCGCTGATCAGAGCAGAATGATGAAAGACGTTTGCAAAAGAACGCTATAAGATGTAAGATATTAGTGCTAAGATTTCATTTTTAAGCGTTCTTTGTCAAAAGATGTAAGATCTTAGCACAAAGATGAGTAATAGAACGGCCCTAACATCAAGTTCAATCTAGAGGATTTCAATACTGATAACAGTTTTATCCCCCATCATACTTTTTACTTCCTTTATTAATACTGCTAAATTTTACACTTTCCGGAAAATATCGAATAGATAGCGTTTCATAGGCAGTGCATAGCGTTGCCTAAGTAAAGAACGATGTTGGCACAATGTATTTTTTTTTTGGTTTCCATATCAGGGCACTTAGCATCGAAGGAGTTGTTGTAGAAACTTCGAAAAGGGCTCATTCGATTGGAAATTGGAGTGTACCCTTTTTAATAGTCAAAAGTGATTGGAAGGCAACTAACACCCCTTCCACGCCCACCATTTCCCCAAACACATCCAATCAAAATTTTGAGACAGCCATTTTGTTCAGCGTAGTTGATTTCTGGATAGAAATTATGTTTTTGAGGAGGACACTCCTCCACAGCCCCCAGGGCAAAGGTCGTCAGTTATGCCCTGGGGGCATATAAGTTTTTTTTTTTATAGAAAGCGGTGTCGTAGAAACTTAAAAAAGACTCATTCGATTGGAAATTCAAACGGCTAGCGCCCTTTTTAATAGTCTAAAGGGATTGGAGGGCAACTAACCCCCCCCCCCCCCTCACGCCCGCCTTTTCTCCAAAGACATCCAATCAAAGTTTTGAGATAACCATTTTGTTGAACGTGGTTGAAAGTTCTGAAAATTAGGTCTTTGGGGATGACAACCCCCCCACAGCCCTCAGGGCAAGGGTTGTAAGTTATGCCCTGAAGAAATATAAGGTTCTTATAGAAAGCGCTGTCGCAGAAACTTCAATAAGGGCTCATTTGATTGGAAATTGAATGGCTAGTGTTGAATGGCCCTTTTTAATAGTCCAAAGTGTTTGGAAGGCAACTAACGCCCCTTCCACGCCCACCATTTATCCAAACACATCCAATCAAAATTATGAGATAGCGATTTTGTTCAAAGTAGTTTAAAGGTATGGAAATTATATATAAAAGGATGACACTCCCCCCACAGCCCTCAGGGTAAGGGTTGTAAGCTATGCCCTGGGGGTATATAAGGTTTTTATTGAAAGCTTTGTCATAGAAACTCAAAAAAGGGCTCATTTGATTGGAAATTCAAAGGGATAGTGCCCTTTTAAGTCAAAAGTGATTTGAGTGCAATAAACACTCTCACGCCAATCTTTTCCCCTAACACATCCAATCAAAATGTTTAGATAGCCATTTTGTTCAACGTAGTTAAAGTTTTAGAATTTAGGTCTTTGAGGATGATAACCCCTCAGAGCCCTCGGGACAAGGGTTGTAAGTTATGCCCTGGGGGCATATAAGGTTTTTATAGATAGTGATGTTGTAAAAACTTCAAAACTTACAACCCTCAGGGTAATGGTTGTAAGCTATGCCCTGGGGGTATATAAGGTTTTTATTGAAAGCTTTGTCATAGAAACTTAAAAAAGGGCTCATTCGATTGGAATTTCAAAGGGCTAGTGCCCTTTTTAAGTCAAAAGTGATTTGAGGGCAATAAACCCCCCTCTCACGCCCACCTTTTCCCCAAACACATCCAATCAAAATTTTTAGATAGCCATTTCGTTCAACGTAGTTAAAGTTATAGAAATTAGGTCTTTGAGGATGATAACCCCTCAGAGCCCTCGGACAAGGGTTGTAAGTTATGCCCTAGGGGCATATAAGGTTTTTATAGATAGTGATGTTGTAAAAACTTCAAAAGGGGCTCATTCGATTGGAAACTAAAAAAGCTCTTGCCCTTTCTAATAGTCGAAAGTGATTGGAAGATAACTAACACCCCTCTCACACCCACCATTTCCCGAAACACATCCAATCAAAATTTTGAGATAGCCATTTTGTTCGACGTAGTTGAAAGTTCTCGAAATTAGGTCTTGGAGGATGACATCCTCCTCACAGCTCTCATGGCAAGGATTGTAATTTATGCCCTGGCATATAAGGTGTTTATAGAAAGCGTTGTCGTAGAAACTCAAAAAGGGCTCATTCGATTGGAAATTGAAAGGGCTAGTGCCCTTTTTAATAGTCGAAAGTGATTGGAAGGCTTGACATTTTTATAGCAAAGATCGATGTGGGTACAATGTATTATTAATTTTTCCCTCCCACGCCCACCCTCCCATTTTCCCATTATGTTTAAAAACTAAATGTTGCCTTAAGATTAAATCAAAATGCACTGTGTTAATACTAGTTTCCAATAAGGCATCTCAGCAGTATCCCAAGAACGTCTGAGGGTATTATGTTCAAAATTTCGGGGCTACTTCTGTTCTTAAAATTTTAGCAAATAAAAATAACGTAAGTGTATCCAAGCTATCAAAGAAAGTGAACAGATTTTTTTGCGAATGGTATCAAGTTTTCTATTTCAGGTCAACTAGAGGAGGTATAAAACTAAATTAAACACTACTATTTGAGTCCAGATTTTTAAAAGGGTGAATTATTGTTAAAAACAGCTGAAAATTTTTCTCCAGCATACAAATAGCACGCCAAACTATATAGTCTTAAAAAACAAAAAGATTTAAAGAATTATTTTCTTTTTCCCTGAAAAGACCCTGTCAATATAAAAAGAACAGAAATTAATCAAAGAACTTTTTCCACGAAATAAGTTTTTCAAAGAAAAGTAAAGAACCTCCATTTAACCAAAAATAAGCAAAAGTAAAATCAAATAAACTACCCAGCGTGAAACTACCACAAATAAGCATCAATAAAAAAATGAAACCCAAAACGGACAGAAATTACAATAAATAACCGATTCAAACTAAAAAAGAGCAGAAATTAACATGAGTAGGGCTCAAAACCCCTATGCCCTCCCAAGGCCAGAACATAATTTGCACTTTACTGAAAAAAATACAAATAAATGTGCATTATCAGTTTAATATACATATACTGATATTTATTAATCAAGATGTTAATATTATTTGATTTATTAAAGTTATAAAAGTAATAACATTTATATTTTTTTCAGTAAAGTGCAAATTATGTTCTGGCCTTGGGAAGGCATAGGGGTTTTGAGCCCTATTCATGTTAATTTCTGCTCGTTGCGCGCGTACTAGTGAGCACCTTTAGTGGTCGTGTCCCATATTCCCGGGAAGAATGGATATCGACTTCCAAATCCTTAACGAATATACATCTGGTGGATGCTTCGTTTTGGACTTGAAATTTGTTCACACGAAATAATTGTGAATTGCATTACTATTGACGAAGGTGAAGAAAAGGGGTATTAACAGGAAGTAATCCGCATAGTGGCGCTAAACAGAATATTATCAACTAGACGAAACTAGAGTATAGTCTATTAAAATTGAAGCAACAGAAGTTGCTTCCCAATTAAAGTTGTAGTTCCCCATAAAACATGCGATTTTACAACAAGTCTGCAGCTCTCACTTGCAGCAAAAGGGCAAGATAATTACACGATTGGAATCATTTAGTTTTCAGATCTATCCATTCACCAAGCCAGGTTTATGACGTTACTCCCGACATTTACTGACAGAGCGATCAAAATTTGCTAAAAAATGATCTAAATGAGTATCCTTCTATTTTCACATATTTTATCAACCTTTTCAACGTGTTTTACCGTTTAAATGCAAAGCCAATTTGAAAAGTAATTCGGTAGATGGACAAAGCTGAATCTCAGCCCTGAAATCACAGCAAAATTGTCATCTTACGTTGAAACATTGAAGCCATAGGACTGCAGAAGAATAAATATCGAAAATTTGTCTAGGGAGTACAAACCTTAAAATTGAAATAGATATTCTAAATATTTTTTTGGTGCCGAGTGAATAAGCAAATGTTTTCCCCAGAATTATTGTCAGAGGTATCTTTTCTTAGTCAAAACAGCGAGAAAAAAGAAAAACAATAACACATTTTTAAGGTTACATCATGTCATAGGGACTGATGTAGACCCCTATAACATCATATTTGGCCTCTATGTCATAGCGTAAACTCTTAGGTTCTTGGCGTTGCTTTCCAATTAAAATGACATGTAGCACTTTGGCCACTGTGTCATAAGGGCAAGTAAACTCTCTGGTCCTCTATAGGGCTTTCCAATTAAAAATAATAAACTGTACAGCTTTTGGATTTGGTTGTACAAGCTGACATCCAGCTTTGAAAGCTTAGAAATCAGGAATTCAAGATGACTTCATGTCGGACATTCAACGCAAACAATGACATATATTTTTTCTTTAGCATTTCTCTACACTTTTGTTTGGACGTCGCTAATAACAAAGATTGAAATGGAGTCAGTGGACGGAATCCAGCAGAAATAAATTTGTGAAACAATCGTAGAACAATAATTTCTCGGAAGAAATAAATAAAGTTGCCAAGACAAAATACATTTCGTCTGGAAATTGAAATTTAAAAAACACAAATGTGTCAAAACACACTATTTGGCAGACGATACTTTCCGCAAAAATGTGCCGGGAAACTGTAAAGCAAGAATAATTGCTGAAATTTCATAAACATACTTCAGATCTATAAGAGAGAATGGGAAAACTCAGGTTTGAACAGCAGCTCAGCGTGGGTACACAATTAAAATGTTTAGAGGGATCATCGACGTTTTGGTTTTTCTTTGGTGAAGGGGGATACTACTTTAAAACCACGCTTGTATAACTATTCTAAGTTTTGGGTCTTTTTCAATAAAAAGAGAGGACATACGATGTCCTTCAGCCCCCCCCCCCCAAATTTTGAGATTCTTACAATTTCAGAGATATAAATTCTTATATTTTCCATACAACTCACCGAGGTTTGTGCTTTATTCCGAGGGAACCGATTCCTTCGCGCAGGGCTGTACTCAGATGTCTTTTCTTTCATTTTTCTCTTTTCCCTTTTTCAAAAAAGCGTGCCTTTATTTAGTTAACATTCGATAAGGTATAAGGGTTTATTATATAAGTAATTTCATTGAAAAATTTCATCAAAATTATCTGAGGTGAAATCAACTATATTCCGAATAATACAATCTGGCTCTTGGTGTACTTAACCCAGTTTATAAATGTTATATCATTCGAAGGCACATCTGCAGACAGGAGACACAGACCTCCTCCCTCTGCCCAAATACTTTGGAGAGTAAAACAAGCTACACTACTCGCCTTGCTCTCGCCAAAAGATTACACAAAAAAAAACAAGTTTTTTCCAACTGAAAGTAAGGAGCAACATTAAGACTTAAAATTAACAGAAATTATTACGTATATGAAGGGGTTGCCCTCTTCTCAACACCTCGCTCTTTACGCTAAAGTGTTTTAGTACTTTTAAAAAAGCTTCTTATTGTTCTAATTAAACGACTCTTGTGTTTCAGGAGTCGTTCTTAAAAAACTTGTTTTTTTTATTTTATTTGTGATCGTTTTTTATAATGCCAGGACATCTGGCCCCACCTCCACGGAGAAATCCCCCTCTCCACGAAAATATCCTCAAGACAATTCAATCCCAGTGAAAATTGACCCCTGACAATTACCCTTAACAACTCCACAAGTAAAATTGAGACGGAAAAGAGAAAGCAAGCCATAAAAAAAGAAATTGTTTAGGAATTCCAACAAATTCCCCGAGTGTATAATTTCCCCTGATAAGTTCACCCCGTGGAAAACCCCCAGCAGAAAATTCGTTCCCCCTACCCCATACGAAAATGTATACATACTTCCCAATAACAAATACTATACGTAAACAATGGGAAAATTTTGAAACTTAAAGACCTTTCCCCTGGGGCTGTGGGGGGGGGGGGTCATGTTATATTAAAAGGCATAGTTATTGGGCCTTTCAATTATAATGAACAAAATGGCTATCTCAAAATTTTTATCGGACGATTTTGGGAAAAAGGGGCGAAGGAGGGGACCTATTTGCCATCCAAATTATTTAGTCACTTAAAAAGGACACTAGAACTTTTAATTTCTGTTCGAGTGACCCCTCTCACGATATTCTAGAACCACTGGGTCGATACGATCGCCCCTGAAAAAAAAAACAACAAAAAAAACAAGCATTCGTGATCTTTCTTCTGGCAAAAAATACAAAATTCCATATTTTTAAAGATAGGAGCTTCAAACCTCTACAGTAGGGTGATACGTTGAATCTGATGATATAATTTTCATTATGATTTCATTCAATTCTATGAGTTTTATAGGGGTCTTTTCCCCATTTTTCAAAAACCAGGCAAATTTTCTCAGACTCGTAGCCTCTAATGGGCAAGCCTAAACTTAACGAAGTTTATGTATTTGAAATCAGCATAATAAGCCGATTCTTTTGTTATATCTACTAGTATCAAAATTACCGTTTTTAGAGATTTTGCTATGAACCTAAAACTCTGCGCGCATAAGACAATAAAAGGGAATCCAGGAATCTCTAACATTTAGCACGACATGGCATAAGAGAAATATATAACAAAAGATAACAAACTCTAAATACTGTAAAAGAGTCTTGAGAAAGAGTATCGTTTTCAAATCTAAACATGAGGGTGGGAGTTTATTTAGAAAACAGCTAATGACTTTTACCGCTTGTCCTCAGTCTTCCCCGTCCAAAAACGCCAAAGTTTCTTCATATTATAATTCCGGAAAATAGTCCAATACAACTTTGACAACTTTTGTTTGTTCCAGGCCTTTTATTATTACCCAACATTCCCAAGTAGAGAAGCATTCTACTTAGTATATATCCCTTTTTCTCTTGCAACGCATTACAATGCGGCAAAATATGAGAACGGTCTGGAATACCATACGTGGCTGGAATCACGTGCGCTTTACCAGCTTCAATCGATCTTTTCTGTGGGAACATCTAGCTGAAACTCTATGTTTTCTATGGTTCTTCTGGTGGTCAGTCATCGAGACAGAATTCCCAGAGAGATTTATATTGATTTTTGTCTTTATTTCGTCGCTATGTCTGGTAAACTAAAACAACAGGCGACAAAAAAGTTAATCAAGATTTATTTGAGGGGTAATGATATAGCTCCTTGTCTTTTAAAAGGCAAAACAGGAAAAAAATAACAGCAACGCCTCGGGAAAGTGTTAAATTTCCTGCCTCGCATGTGCATCCACATACATTTTTCCAAGGGACAAATATGAAAAGAAGCTTCGAGTTGAGGGGGTGGAGTTGAGGGGGTGGAGTGAAAAAACCCTTTTCTTCCATTAAACGCCTTTTTAAGATTTTGATTACTACAGACTGTGGTTCCTTCTTTACTAGGTTGCAGCTATCGCTGCAGTCAGGATCTGTCCTAATCTTACCCTAAACATTATGGAACCTTACCTGAGTACAAAATCTTATTTTAACTTTAAGATTGTGTATGCAGGGAAGATTCCAAAAAAAAACAAAACAACACAAGCCTCCAAAAAATTTATGTAAACCACTATCATTGTCCATTTTTCCATTGTTGAGTGATAAGACTTGTTGACACTATTATCATGTTGACTTGTATAAAGAAATTAATCAAACAAAACCATGTGCACACGAGGAAATTTCCCTTATGAAAACAAAGACAATTATTTATAGATTGAACTTCACTTGATGCATTAGACAATCTGACAGAAAATACTTTTAACTAATGACATAATTTTTCTCTGCTTAATCAAAGTTTGATTTGACTATCATTTATATTCCCCAATTCAAAGTGCATTGCCGTAACTATCAAAAATTGTTTTGGGAGAAACTGCATAGCAAGGGTAAACATTAAGGGCCACATAATCCTTGGTTTGTACAGAATTTTCGAGAGAAGACTTGTTTATGAATGAAATAGTTTTTTTTTTTGTTACGAATTACCCACTATTTAACGTTTGAAGCTTTAAAAATTCGCAGAAATATATCTCAAGCCATAGAATCACTTACCAGCAAGATCGTAACCAGGATTTTTGTTCAGAAGGGGGTTGTTCATTCGAAGGGGATAATTACAGATCGAATATTGTTTTTATACATTTTTATTACGTTTTCATGAATCAGAATTGCTTTGTGTGTGTGTGTGTGTTGGGAGGGGGGCTGAACCCCTAAACTCCCCTAGATACGGTCTCGAATACCAGGTATGCACGCATAGGCCAGATGGCCGTGGGTTGATACTCCTTCCAAAAGCCTCAGAATGTTTACGATTCTTCCGTAATTACACTGAGCATTCACATTAAGGGGTCACCTTTCCGCCATCTGGTGTACATCTTAGAGTGCCATGTAACCTTTACAGCTCCGCCACGTATGGTGCACTTCCACCATAAGTGGCATGGTTCACACAACACATGGCAGTTTCGCCACACCTGGCATGCAGAACCTGTTGTACGTGATTTCTGAAAGTTGGTGGCCCTTCGATTCATACAATTCGATGGTTTTGCTCTTTTCTAATAATACCCCCTCTCCCCCAAAAAATTTGACACACATCTTTCAATTACTATTTTTGGCAACCCTTGGCATCGTGTGAAATTAATATATCTAAACGTTCGACGTGTATGCTCAAGTTCAGAATATTTCTTTGAGATCTAACTCCTTTGAGCTTCTATATATTTTTTTTATACATTTTTCTTATGCTGCTCTTCGAATTTAATTAAATAAAAAAAGAAAACGATCAAAATGGGGTTTTTAAAGGCCAAACGAAAATACTGAATAAACGAAAAAAAAACGAATATTTCGAGAGAACGAACCGTCTCTCTTCTTCAGCGCGAACACAATAATATAAACAAGAAAAATGCCGAAGAAAAAACCAAAAAACAAACGCGGAAAGTCAGTAGAAAAAATTAAAAACCAATGAAAAAACAGCCAAAAAATTAAAAGATCAATAAAATTCAATAAAAGACAAAATTATAAAAATTAAAATCAAATACCTAACAATCACAGAGTGAGTCATTCGCCAATATCCGCGATTTGCACAAAATCCAAAAATTCTTAACTGCCATCGGCGGATACTAGCGAACAACTATCCGTCGATAGTATTTGCTACTACCAAAAACTAAATAACTGCATATGAAGGATCTTTTTCATTAAAAACTTAAATCCCTATTTTCCATTATTCTTTAAGACATATGTAGCAGTGTAAGTTTCTAATGATCCAAATATCAAATTTCATTTCTACTTTCGCTGGCACTTAAAAAAAACTGCGTAAATACTAACTATCAACTATATAATGTTTGGGAATTAAAATAGCATCCACAAAGCTGTGTTCTGAAACAATCATAATATACAAAAAGGTCCAGAATATTGTAAATCCAGAAAAATGCGATATTTTTTTCTAGAATTTATTTTTACTAAAACGCCCAATTTATGTCTGTTGTCATACGGCATCTTTGGCTAGCTAAGTGCAAGAAATTAGGATACCGAACAGTAATTACAAATCTGTGTCTGAAAATGAAGATTATAATATACAAAGCTAATAAATGTTGTAATATTCGAGAAAAATATTGTCTGGCATGAAATATTATTAAAAGGAAACTATGTAATTATTAATTATTAAGTTTAAAAAATATTAATTGATCATAAACTACTAGTTTTTTTCTTAGTTTATTAATAAAAAAATAGAACTTGACATAATGCATACACACATGTATATATATAATACATGAAAAAAAAAACAGTCTTTCAACTAAATCTTCTAGCCTGCCCATGAACTTGCAAAGGCAAGTTGTCCTAGGGGCGTGCCAGGAATAGAAAAAAGAGAAAATTTTAGTACTAGTTTATAGCACAAATTAAATATACCAGAAATACTGATAATACATATATAAAAAAAAAATTAAGTAGTAACAATACAACCTTGTCTTGAAGTGTATTAGTCAGTGCCAAACTCAATACAAATAGAATGGTAATCAAACGAGCAATAATTGTATATATCTTTGCACATATGCCCTAAAAATCGGCGCAATAATTTTCTCTGAAAATAGGCTTACTTCCATTTTTCGGTGCGAAAAAACGATTTACAGAAATCACAACATTGGGATAATTCGTTTGTTCCTTCCCGCTCCTTTGATAATCTTCACAAATTGTCTGCTCACTGAAATTAGAAACACCCTGAAGGTTGAAAGCCTTGAGCATAAGTGGGTGGAGTTTCAGGATGCAATTCGATTATGACAAATCAGTTGATTCCCAGCTTTTACAGAAAGACATTCCTGTTTGATCATTCCTGTTTGGTAACTGTGAGATGAGTCTCGGATTCTTAATCGCTTTGCATTAAAGGCTAAGCATTGCGGCAAAAAAAATAAAAAAAAAAAAATACAATAATGATTTCTATACTAGGGGATCGAGGTTGGCTCAAAGTTAAAAACGATCTAGATACATCACGGCTTTGAAAATAATTTGTCTAGGATCTTACTTAATTTTGGAAAAACTTCTTCGCATGAATGACGTGACGAGTACGTCAAATACCCAGACGTCAAATACGGTTTTACTTTCTACATGGAATCAAGATGAAATTAAAGTCGTTTTGCGAGAGAGATTAAAAAGCTTTCTTTTCACCAATCAGAGCTTGGTCCCCTGATAGAATGGTAATCGGAACAACGAAAGGTGATTAATAATGAAAAGAATAGTAATAATCGGAATAGTAAAAGAAATGAATGAATAGAAAAATGAGTAAAAAAAACTATAATATTAAATTAAGAAATACATGAATTAAGTAGTAATAGTAATAATGAAATAAAATAATAAAGAAATGACTACAACAGTGTAGTAGTAAATTAGGTGGGAGTCGAAGCAAAAAAGTATTTACCCAACTTTGTCTTGAAGTGTATATTTATGGCTATAGCTTATACTGGATCACACTATTATCCATGCGATAATAATCTTGGGAATATTACCTAAATTCAAAGTAGATTTTAGTCAAATAGAAACCATACATAAATGAGTAAAGTACAGTAATGAAACAGAGCAAATTATTTGCACATGGGATATTTCACTCTATGACGCTTGAGATAATCCACAAAAAATTACGTAAACAAGACTGTCTAACAAGAGTTATCTTGCAATATAGTTTTATGACTACATTGTAGTTGGATCTTAAAAAATTATTTAATTTAAATACTATTTATGTATTTTATATTAAAAATTGTAATTATTAAATAAGGTATTATACATTTATTATACTTTGTCACTTAATATTATGAAATACTACGGAAATGCCAAACTGAGTTTCGCATCTTATTGCTGAGCTTCACAGTAACATTTCCTTCAAAAAAGATCCGTTGGTTCAATAGATATACAAGATATCACTCCTTGAAAAACCATAGATTTCTCCTCCATTTTCGTCCATAGATTATACAAACTAAACCAAATCCCCATATGTACGAAAAAAAAAATGTTTCTAAGATAATTATGTAACATGTTCAAAGAGATTTTCAATCAGGTGTGTGCTTTCTATGTCACGTTCCTCGGTAAGCTTAATTCTGGAGCTCCAGAGCGGATGTTACGTCTAGTGTCTTCAAGAGAAGGGTGGCAAGGCAAGGATCTATTAAGGCCTAAGGTTAATTAACTCCTCGACTTCTCGCATTAAAAGTATATTTTAAGGAACCTTATTTTCTTAGTGTTTGAATAAGACCCTCTTCTACTGACAAATAATTGCAGCACCAACCCAACAAAGTTGCGCTAACTCCTCATACAGCACATTTTCGGTTTGGCCCCAGTTTGGACGCCCTAGTTAGGACGTCCCACCAATTCAAGGATATTCTGCTTTCGGTTTGGCCCTAGTTTGGACGCCCTAGCTGGGACGTCCCACCCATTTGAGGGCGTTCTGCTATCGATTTGGCCCTAGTTTGATTGACAAAAATACGGTTTTAGGCACCATTTCAACCTTCATCAGTAAAACATGGTCCCCTTTCTTTCTGCACTAATTTAGGCAAGTTTTCATTGTTAGTAGTATCAAATCATTGCTCGGTTATTGTTTTTTGACTATTCTAAGATAGAAAAATCCTCTTAATTTGGATAAGCCATACATCAATAGGAGGTCAGTATAAAGGTCAGCTTCAATTTGCTAAAACAATCAAAAAAGGACAGGCAAACAACGCTATGAAATATTAATAAAAAGATGCAAACATTACTTTTGTTTAGGCTTGTCTAATGAAGATGGTTCTAAGGCATTTTAAAATTAACTTAAAGCTCATTTTTTTTTCATTCTTATTAAGCTGCAAAAGTGTAACTATCCTTGCAAAATGTTTAATGCTTTATGAAGCATAAAACATGTGTTTAATGGACCCGCGACATAAAATACCCTTGAGTACATTTTTGCAAGTATGCTCGAAATGTCTATTATGTTTTTTTTTTTTTTTGGGGGGGGGGAGAGGGGAGCAAAAGAAAAAATATCTTTGGCCCTATGTAAAACCGAAAACGGGAAGAAATAACTACTGTGCCCATTTAGCACAAGCGGGTCTTTAATATCAAAGGTGAAAATAAAAATTCGTAGATTTACGGCAACAACAAAACGAAGAAATATTTACCGTTTCTGATGAAAAGAAAATTTTATAACTAACCAATGGATCAAGTAAAGAAAACAAGTACTAAATTTGTAAAACATTGTCAGCAAGCAACAGAAGAAAGTTAGCAGACATTGATACGCTAAATTCGAAAATATGGTCTGACACAGGGACGGATCCAGGGGGTGGCTTTAGAGGAGCAATTATCCCTAATTCCAGAAAGTCAAAAGCTGTACTAATTACATGGACTGAGGGGTGAAAATTTTGATGGGGGAGCCAAATTTTCATATATACTCTCCACACAAAAAAAAAAAAAAAAAAAAAAAAAAATTCTGTATACGCCCCTGGTATGACAGGCAATTATGAGGCAAGACAGAGGCTAAAATTCCTTGGATCTAATGAGAAAACAGACCCACTAAAAATAAAAAAAGGACCTTGACCTGGATTGGGAATCAAGAGTCATTAAGGACGGATCAGAATAAGCAAAAAGTAGCTCCTATGACATATGAACGCATGCAATAAAAATTGAGCTTGTTAGAATCCCGAAAACTACATGAGGAACGCAAATGTTTATATTGTTTTTAAAATGAAGTCATTGCTTCAACACGCAATACTAAAAATGTAAAATACACGTGACGAAATACCACGCGGTCACATCACACTAGTTAGAAACAGAGTGCTTCATTTGTTTAGAAACCACGACTATGTATGGGATGCAAAATAAAGAAGATTTGGCAACACTGTATATATACTTTGAAAAAAGAGACTTGCTTGAAATAACTAAAACATTTGAAGAAATAAAGATCGAAAATGTTTTTTCAAGGCCAAAGAAAGTACTGAATGAAAAAAGCTTAAGGGAAGCTGAAACTACTGAAGGGAAAATATTCCGGGAGGACAACCGCCTCCCTTCGTAAACGCTATCAGAAAAATAGGAAGAAAATATGGACAAGACAACTCAGATAAAATCAAACTGATAAAACCAAATAACGCGGAAAGACGACAGAAAAAAATAAAACAAAATTGGACAAATTAAAAATATAAAACTAAAACAACATGGGAAACCCCAAAAAGACAAATATAGAATATAAAATCCAAAATTAGCAGAATTGAAACTTTAAAAGCCAGAAACCTAATTGTAAGACCGAGAAACTCACCAATTTCTACGATTTGCAAAAATCCAAAACTCTCGTTTAATACCAGTGAATGCTATTGTTATGGCAGGTTAATATGGTTTATGAAATTATCTTAATTCTAATTGACATTACATATTTCGAATATAGAAAGATAACAAATGTAACCCAGGACAAATGTGTATTAGCCAACTTGAATATATACCAGAAATTATGGAAAAGAACGAAAATTAATAATGATAATGAAGAAGCAGACCAAATCAACCAGTTTAACATGCTTCAAACACCAGCAGACCCCTTTGCTGGAGACATGAAAAAAAAATGATCACTAAAACGCATGCTGGCTGTACTTTAATATAAATTAGCCCACCAGTGACGGAAAACTATTAAAGTGAGGGAATTTACATGGAAAATTAAACAAAATAATCCAGACAAACTATAAGCTAAATCACCGATATGGCCAGCCATTCAGGAGTTGGACATCCTTCTGTGATTAAAAACTTACTTGTATAGATCTACATGCCATTTTTAAAATTCCGAGATTCGAGAGCCGCTTATCTTCTGTATCAGGGAGTTGTCTCCTCAGTACTTCAAAGCATTCTCGCATGTGTGCTCGTCTATTTTTCTCTAGTTTGTTGTGAGTTTCTCTAGTCGTTGAGCTAAAATTAATATACAAAAGTTAATACAAAGAAATTCAAAAGTAGAAATGATTTTGCGAAACAGAAATAAGCTATAGCTAATAGGAACATAACCGCGAACCGTTAGCAAAGCTGTACTCGACCTATTGTGAACCTTATTTTTGCTTGGTTTGTTTCCAATTTTTCCTAAAAGGGTAGTTGAGCGCTAAGCAAAGCGTATTTTCGGCAATTGAGGTTTTTATTGTATTTGACACCGCGGTTTGTGAACAGAAAGATTATGCAGAAATTTAGTGTTCTAGACGAAACAGCATTGATCTTACTATACGCGGGACTGTCTGATCATCTGCTACATGTTTGAGTTTTTTGTGATCTTTTCCCAGGTTATTCGCCTGTAAACTGTTTTGTTTTTATTTGGTTTCTTTTTGCTTTATATTCCATTGCTCCTTTTTCTTGTCTTTTACAATGAGATATAAATAAATTATTATTGTTCTCATTAAAGACCTAAAACACTATTAAAAAATCGTTTTGAGTTAGGTTAATACCCAGGAGGCATTAAAAGATGGAACCTCCAAAGTTTCCAAGGTAGTTCCAGACTAAGTTTTTTCCCAGGCCAAGGCTAGAATAACCAACAACCCTTTCACAAAGATAAACATCCAAAGTGTCAACTCATTAAAAACAATTCAAATTGGTTTCTTTTTTCAGGATGCTCCTACTTGTTACTAGCAGTTAAAAAACAAAACAAAAAACTTAAGTCTTTGTCTTGCTCTTTGTATATCTTTCTTTCTTTCTTTCAAAAAGGAATTATTCCTTTTTGAAGTTTCTACGACAACGCTTTCTATAAAAACCTTATATACCCCAGGGCATAACTTACAACCCTTGCCCTGAGGGATGTGGGGGGCGGGTGTCAACCTCAAAAACATAATTTCCAGACTTTTTAACTACGTCGAACAAAATGGCTATCTCAAAATTTTGATTGGATGTGTTTGGGCAAATGGTGGGTGTCAGAGGGGTGTTAGTTATCCTCAAATCACTTTCGACTATTAAAAAAGGCACAAGCCCAACTAATTTCCAATCGAATGAGCCCTTTTTGAAGTTTCTACAACAACACTATCTATAAAAACCTTATATGCCCCCAGGGCATAACTTACATCCCTTGCCCCAAGGGCTCTGAGGGGGTTATCATCCTCAAAGAACTAGTTTCCAAAACTTTTAAGTACGTTGAACAGAATGGCTATCTAAAAAATTTGATTGGAGGTGTTTAGGGAAATGGTCGGCGTGAGAAGGGGGTTAGTTGCCCTTCAATCACTTTCAACTATTAAAAAAGGCACTGGCCCTTTGAATTTCCAATCGAGTAAGCCTTTTTTCAAGTTTCTACGACAAAGCTTTCAAAAAGACTCATATGGCCCCAGGGTATAACTTACAACCCTTACCCTGAGGGATGTGGGGGGAGTGTCATCCTCAAAGATATATATTTTCCGGACCTTTCAACTACTTTGAACAAAATGGCTATCTCAAAATTTTGGTTGGATATGTTTGGATAAATGGTGGGCGTGGAAGGGGTGTTAGTTGCCTTCCAATCGCTTTCGACTATTAAAAAGGGCACTAGCCCTTTGAATTTTCAATCGAATGAGCCCTTTTTGAAGTTTCTACGACAAAGCCTTCTTTGATAACCTTATATGCCCCCAGGGCATAACTTACAACCCTTGCTCTGAAGGCTGTGGGGGAGTGTCCTCCTCCAAAACGTAATTTCTATCTGGAAATCAACTGTGCTGAACAATATGGCTATCTCAAAGTTTTGATTGGATGTATTTGGGGAAATGGTGGGCGTGGAAGGGATGTTAGTTGCCTTCCAATCACTTTCGACTTTTAAAAAGGACACTAGCCCTTCCAATTTTCAATGGAATGAGCCCTTTTCCAAGTTTCTACGACAACTTTTTCGATACGAAGTGCCCTGGTCTAAAGAAAAAATGAAAAAATAACACATTGTGCCAACATCGTTCTTTACTTAGGCAGCGCGATTGCGCTGCCTATGATATATGAGAAAGAACATAGCAAGAATAGGAAGAGAGGGAGAGACGAAGAGAGATATAGACAAGAGTGAGGTTGGGAGAGTGACTGGGAGATAAAATGGGAGGAAAAACGAGCCTACCCAGTGTTTTCCTTTAAATTTTCTTCTAATATTCCTATTTTACTCTTTTAGTCCGTCCTGCTTTTTTATTATATCTTTCTTTTCGCTTCTTCTTTCAATATATGAGAAAGAACAGAGCAAGAAGAGGAAGAGAGTGAGAAACGAATAGAGATATATAGACAGAGAGAGGTTGGGCGAGTGACTGGGAGATAAAGTGGGAGAGAGAACGAGCATGCCCAATGTTTTTCCTTTAAATTTTCTTCAAATATTTCTATTTTATTCTTTTAGTCTTTGGTAAATACTAGAACAGAAACTTAATCTTTTCAATTTTCACCCTAATACAGGTCTAGCCATCTATTATTTATACTAATAAATCTGGCCTGAAAAATTTTATGCCAAGAGGGCAGGTTTTGAACATCTAATAGCCATAGGAATTTGTATATGATGAATATCATACCTGTAAACGGAGTTTTAATTTTCTGAGGATTTTGAAGATTTGATCCACTAAACAGACGAGATAAAATAAAGGATTTAAAAGCTTTCTCTGACCCATTCAGGTGTTCCAACCATTTAAATACACGACACATAATAGCTGCCAAGACTAGCGGCACTTTGCAAAGTGGTCAAACGATTCCAAAAGCAAACATATTAGAGGGTGATTATCAAGATCTGGGAAAAAAACAAAAAAAAAAACATACATTGCAAAAATAAAGTAAGAAACGACATGAATGGAGTTGCACAATTTTAGTAGGAGGAAAATTCGAAAAGGGTAAAAGCTACTTCCTTTAGTCCCGTCACAACAAAAATAGACTTCAATGAAGGCGTATAAATACATGATCGTTCCTCATCAAGGAAGACATCTGAAATAGGGCCGGACCGATATGAGTTTTTGGGGTCCGATACAGATATATCGGTATTGTACCGATACGATGCCGATACAACTTGCCGATAAATGCCCCTCCTGAAAAAAACCTTATCCAAAGTTTAAACGCTGCATTTTCCGCCCATATTCATACTCAGATGTTTATCTCTGGTCTATTAACAAAGAACAGCCTCAATTATTCAATGTGGATTGCAAATAATGCAAAAAGATTATACCAAATAAAGTTTAGTCAGAATAGTGCTTAATAAGTCCAATCCAACTGGGGCAAGTTGTAATGCCGAAAGCACAACTTTTCAGCATTTTCTCCTTTCAGAGATTTTTCGTTTGTCATCATAAACTTTCCCACCTGTGCTGAAAACTCTTTCGCTTGCGACAGAAGAGGGCGGACAGCAGATACTTCTGAGCAGGCTGTGCCAGTCTCTTGAAATCCCTGCAGCTATTTCGTCACCACTGTAACGGACAGCTTTATTTCCTGTTAATGAAAGCCTCACTCACGTACATTTTCAGTTCCTTTTCAATATCTGCTGACTCTTCTTCCTCAGTTGTCGAAGTTCCACGCAGGTTATCGAACAGGCAGTAAATCAGGAATCCAGGAGACAAGCAAGAACAACTTCTCTGGTTGTACGTTCATAAACTCGCCATACATTTCGTACATTGCTGCACCAGGCGTGTATTGCCAAGTTTTGACAGCAAATATACTTGATATTCATTTGACCCACCTCTGCTGCTCTCTCCACCATGATTAGACTTAGCTGGTGACTCCGCCCCTAAAAACCGGACAAGCGAAAATTACCTGACAAAGTCTGGCGCCATCTTCTGGATACGTTCCGCATAAAAAAACGGCCGATATTCGATATTTTTTCTGATATCCTATAATGACACTGACCCCGATATCGGCCGGCCGATATATCGGTCGGGCTCTAATGAGAAAGCCACCAAAAATACCAATAAAATAACCGAGTGTATTGCGTAGACATTTTATCACTTCGAGAATTTTGGGCAAATTCATTTCTCCCTCCCAGAACCCTTAACATATTTTCATTAAATCCTCTGCTAACTGAAATTATAGACCCAAAAAAGGAAAAAAATAGTCAAAATGGAGTTGGATATTTGGACAAGAGTGACTGAACATGAATCACGTCATTACTAATTTTAGATCTTCTGACCTGGGTTAGTTTCGTGTTGTATCTCCTATCATAGGCAGCGCAATACCGCTGCCTAAGTAAAGAACGATGTTTGCATAATGTATTATTTTTCTTTTTATCCATACCCGGGCACTTCGTATCGAAGGAGTTGTCGTAGTAACTTCGGAAAGGGCATTCGATTGGAAATTGGAGTGGCTAGTGCCCTTTTTAATAGTCAAAAGTGATTGGAGGGCAATTGCCCCCCCCCCGCCCATCATTTCCCCAAACACATCCAATCAAAATTTTGAGAAAGCCATTTTGTTCAGCGTAGTTGATTTTCATATAGAAAATATGTTTTTGAGGAGGACACTCCCCCCCCCCAACCCTCAGGGCAAGGGTTTTAAGTTATGCCCTGGGGGCATATAAGAACGATGTTGACTCAATGTATTATTTATTAATTTTTTCCTCTAGAGCAAGGCACTACGTATCGAAGAAGTTGTCGTAGAAACTTCGAAAAGGGCTCATTCAATTGGAAATTGGAGTGGCTTGTGCCCTTTTTAATGGTCGAAACTGATTGGAAGGCGACTAACACCAATTCCACGCCTAGAAATTGTGTTTTTGAGGAGGACAGTCCCCCACAGCCCTTAGGGCAAGGGTTATAAGTTATGCCCTGGGGGCATATAAGGTTTTTGTTTATAGAAGGCGTTGTCGTAGAAACTTTAAAAAAGGTTCATTCGATTGGAAATTCAAAGATCGGGTGCCCTTTTTAATAGTCGAAAGTGATTAGAGGGCAACTAACCCGCCTCTCACGCCCACCTTTTACCCAAGCACATGTAATCAAAACTTTGAGATAGCCATTTTATTCAGCGTAGTTTTAAGTTCTGAAAATTAGGCCTTTGAGCATGACAACCCCCACAGCGCTCAAGGCAAGAATTGTAAATTATGCCCAGGGGGCATATAAGATTTTTATAAAACGCGTTGTCTTAGAAACTTCAAAAAGGGCTCATTCGATTGGAAATAGAAATGGCTAGTGCCCGTTTTAATAGTCAAAAGTGATTGAAAAGGAACTAACACCCCTTCCACGCCCACCATTTCCCCAAACACATCCAATAAAGATTTTAAGACAGCCATTTTGTTCCACGCAGTTCAAAGTTCAGGAAATTGTACCTTTGAGCAGGACACTACCCCCACAGTCTTCAGGGCAAGGGTTATAAGTTATACCCTGGGGGCATAGGTTTTTATTGAAATTATTGTCGTAGAAACTTGAAAAAAGGCTCATTCGATTGGAAATTCAAAGGGCTAGTGCCCTTTTTAATAGTCGAAAGTAATGTGAGGGCAACTAACCCCCCTCTCACGCCCATCTTTTCCCCAAACATCCAATAAATATTTTAGATAACCATTTTATTCAACGTAGTTCAAAGTTTTGGAAATTAGGTCTTTGAGGATGACAAGCCCCCCCCCCCAGCCCTCAGGGAAAGGGTTGTAAGTTATGCCCTAGGGGCATATAGTTTTTATTGAAAGCGTAGAAACTTCAGAAGGGCTCATTCAATTGGAAATCGAAAGGGCTAGTGCCTTTTTTAATAGTTGAAAGTGATGGGAGACCGACTAACGCCCATCATTTTTCCAAACACATCCAATCAAAATTTTGAGATATCCATTTTGTTCAAAGCAGTTGAAAGTTCTTGAAATTAGGTCTTTTAGGATGATGACCCCCTCAGAGCCCTTAGTGCAATGGTTGTAAATTATGCCCTGGGGGCATATAAAGTTTATATAGAAAGTTGTTATAGAAATTTCCAAAAGGACTCACTTGATTGGAAATTGAAATTGCCCGTTTTAATAGTCGAAGGTTTAAGGATGACAAACCCCTCAGAGCCCCAAGGGCAAAGGTTGTAAATTCTTCCCTGGAAGCATATCAGTTTTTTAGAGATAGAGTTTTAGTAAAAATTCAAAAGGGGCTTATACAATTCGAACTTGAGAGGGCTAGTGTCCTTTGTAATTGTCAAAAGTGATTGGAGTGTAACTAACCCCCCTCTCACGCCCACCATTCCTCCAAACACATCAAATCAAAATTTTCAGATAGCTATTTTGTTCAACGTAGTGGAAAGTTCTAGAAATCAGGTCTTTGAGAATGACAACCCCCCCCCCCATACAGGGCAAGGGTTGTAAGTTATGCTCTGGGGGCATATAAGATTTTATTGAAAGTTCCGTCGTAGAAACTTCAAAAGGGCTCATTTGATTGGAAGTTGAAAGGACTAGGGCTGTTTTTAATAGTTGAAAGAGATTGGAGAGCGACTACCGCCCCTCTCACCCCCACCATTTCTCCAAACACAACCAATCAAAATTTTGAGATAGCCATTTTGTTTAACATAGTTGAAAGTTCTGGAAATTCGGTCTTAGAGGATGATAACCACCCTAACAGACCTTAGGGTAAGGGTTGTAATTTATACCCTGGGGGCATATAAGGTGTTTATAGAAAGTGTTGTCGTTTCAAAAAGGGCTCATTCGATTAGAAATCGAAAGGTCTAGTGCCCTATTTAATAGTCGAAAGTGATTGGAGGGCAACTCATCCCCCTACCCCGCCCCCCCTCCCATTTGCCCATTATGTTTAAAAACTAAGTGTTGCCTTAAGATTAAATCAAAATGCACTGTGTTAATGCTAATTCCCAATAAAGCATCTCAGCAGTATCCCAAGAGCGACTGAGGGTGTTATGTTCAATCTTTCGGGGCTACTTCTGCTCTTTTTAACCAAATCAAAATAGTGTAAGTGTATCCAAGCTATCAAAGAAAGTAAACAGATTTTTTTTGTGAATGGTATCAAGTTTTCCATTTCAGGTCAACTAGGGTAGGTATGAAACTAAATTAAACACTACTATTTGTGTCCAGATTTTTAAAACGATGTATTTTGTTAGAAATTGCTGAAAACTTTTCTCCAGTATACAAATAGCAGGCCAAACTATAGTCTTAAAAAAACAATAAGATTTAAAGTATTATTTTCTTTTTCCCTGAAAAGACTATGTCAATGCAAAACGAGCAGAAATTAATTAAAAAAAAACTTTTTCTACAAAATAAGTTTTTCAAAGAAAAGTAAAGAACTCCATTAAACAAAAAATGAGCAAAAATAAAATCAAATAATCTACCAATCGTGAAACTACCACAAATCGGTTCTAGGAGAATACCCCCCCCCCCCCTCGTAAAAATACCCCCCGTGGAAAATAAGGCTTTCCAAATTTCAAAATTTTATTTGAGTTTTTTTTTTCCGTAGGGGGACGGAATTTTGGTACTTGTGTATTATCCGTCACTCACTCAAGTTTACACTGTGTAAAATTCGAGAACACATCGTCTTTTTTTTGTTATTTTCTTCGTTACTTTAAAAATAAATTTGCGCTATAGATTTGCACGCTAGGGGGGGGGGTAAGCATAACGTGTCTGCATGCAAAATGTGTTTGGTACAATTATTCTGTATATTAAATAGATAGACAAATAAGTCTATTTTAAAGCCAAATATACGGCCATGAACACAGTAAAATAACAAATGAATAAAAGTGAATGGGGGGGGGTGTTTAACCCCCCAAAAATGCCCTCCCCCACAAAAATACCCCTCCCCACAAAAATATCCTCTGGACAATTCAATCCTGGCGAAGATTTACCACGGAAAATTACCCTTAACATCCCCACGCGTAAAATTAAATCGGCCAAGAGAAAGCAAGACACAAAGAAATTACGTATGTGAATTCTTGCAAATTCACTCAGCGTAAAATATCTTCTTACAATTTCATCTCCTGGAAACTATTTAAAATTCTCCCAGCCACTATATTCATTTATGTTATTTTACTGTGTTCATGGCCGTATATTTGGCTTTAAAATACACTTATTTGTCTATCTATCTAATTTGCAGAATAATTGTACCAAACACATTTTGATGCAGACCCGTTATGCTTACCCCCTCCCCCCAATATGCAAATCTATAGCGCAAATTTATTTCTAAAGTAACGAAGAAACTAACAAAAAAACCGGTGTGTTCACGAATTTAACACAGCGTAAACTTGAGTGAGTGGCGCAAAATACACAAGTACCAAAATTCCAACCCCTTATGGAAATAAAAAAAATAAAACACAAACAAAATTCCCAACCTTGGAAAGCCTTATTTTCCACGGGGGTTATTTTGTTGTTGTTTTTTTTTTGGGGGGGGGGGGGAACGCGGGCCACCCCACAAATCAGCATCGATAAATAAATGAAACCTAAAACGAACAGAAATTGCAATAAACAACTGAGTCAAACTCAAAATGAGCAGAAATTAACATAAGTTGGGTACAAAACCCCTATGCCTTCCCAAGGCCAGAACAAAATTTGCACTTTACTGAAAAAATACAAATGAAGGTGCATTGTCAGTTTAATATACATATACTGATATTTAGTAATCAAAATGTTAAAATTATTTGATTTATTGAAGTTATAAGAGTACAAACAATTATATTTTTTTCAGTAAAGTGCGTGTTAGGTCCTAATCATGAAGTAACATAGGCGTTTTGTGCCCAACTAATAGTAATTCCTTTACAGTTTTTGTTTGTCTCGGCAAATAGTTGTATTTAATGTCTGTTTTGGGTTTCATTTGCTTTTCGATTAGTATTCGTGGCGAGTTCAAGCCTGGTAGATTATTTTAGTTTATTTTTGCTCTTTTTTGTCTTAATAAAGTTCTTTACTTTTCTTTGAAAAACTTATTTTATGAAAGTTTTTTTAATTAATTTGTATTAAATTCGTATGGAGTGATTGTTTGATTTATTAGTCGTCTCGTAGGCCAATTGAACTCGCAGGTTGACACAACAGTTCAACTGAGCTTTGACAATAATCTTAGCAAGATATTCAATTAGGAAAAAAAAATAATGTCAATACAAATAAATATATAAGAATTAAAAAAAAAGTTTTTTCTTGTGTGAGTTAAGATATAAGAAGATGGCATTTCCGGAAAGCAAATTTTCCGAAGGGGGAGATTTTCAACGAGGGAAATACGCTGGGCACCATTTTTACGTCTAAACACGTTATTCTGGTACTATACATATAAATATATATACACACACGCATATATATATATATATATATATATATATATATATATATATATATATATATATATATATATATATATATATATATATATATATATAATCTTACATTACATAAATGGCAAGTGTTTGTAACACCATAATCATGTGAGATTATACAACAGGTTAACACAGGTAACCGGTTATTGTTACCGGTTAACAGGTTAACACAGGTTAACAGGTTAACACAGGTTAACAGGTTAACACAGGTAGCTGAAGCCACTATTTCTCCAGAATACTTTTCCAATTAGATTCCAATTGCTGTATGACCATCACAATTTTTTTTTTTTTTTTTGTATGATCAAATTTTTTTGGGGGGCCAGTATAAGAGAATTTATAGTTATGTTTTATAGTTATACTTTATGTTAATATGTTTTTTCGAAAAGGTTTTTGGATAGTCAATACACACAATCCCTCACCAGAGTGATAACGGATTTAAAGTATCCGGTTTTGTCGTTTTCAGGAAAAAAAAAAGAAGATAACAACTTTTAGGCGGTTTTTCAAAGAATTATGGCTTGTGCGGTTAATATTTTCAAGTAAATTTAAACTTTTCTCAAAAGGAAAAGAAATATAACGACAAAAAATTACCTCTATTTATACACTGAATCAGTATTTCGCGGGAGGGACGGGAGGGGGGAAATCTAAGAAAAACAGACTATCTGTGTAAAACAATATGAGAAATTATGGAATAAAACATATATTTCTGTTTTTTTCTGGGGGGGGGGGGGAAACTGTGATCTAAGTCCTTCCCTAAACTTCAAGTACGAGCCTGGATGAAGAGTGGATGTTTCAAATAGAAGTGAAATACTGTCGCAAGGTATTCTGACTGGTGTGACGGTCCATTTTTAGCCACTAAACCTGATAAACCTCTGCAGTTAACCCCCCCCCCCCAAAAAAAAAATTTATAAAGGCAATATTACGGAAAAATTCCTACTGAAATGATTAAGATTTCCACTATCATTATCTGCTATAATAAGTTCAGACATCAAAATTACGGAAATACTGTAAGGAAAAAATTATTTTTAACGTTTGACTGTGAAAAACCATCGAGGTTTTCGCTTATTATTTCTGAAACCTTTCTTAAAACTTGAAACATTTTCAGGCAAAAAGTCCGTTCATCCTTTAAGGAAAACCCACATAATTACAGATGATGTATGTCCACATGAACATGAGCTATGTATCTGAAGCAATCATAAAGTCAGGTCA